>NW_023615545.1:300000-580001 GCF_013339695.2 Rhipicephalus sanguineus | reverse complement strand
ACTGCGTCCAGAAACACTAAGCCGCATTCACGAGGGCCATCTTGGGTTAAATGAGTGCAAAGCTAGGGCACGGCGTTTAGTATTTTGGCCTGGTTTGAACTCTGACATTGATGAAGTTCTACGGAATTGTGCGGTATGTAAAACCTATGCGTACAAACAACCGGGCGAGCCCCCCTTGCTACGAACCCCTCCTGATCACCCTTGGTACCGAGTGGGCGTAGATCTCTTTTGTTATGCTGGAGCCACGTACCTTGCTGTTTTTGATGCCTACTCGAATTTTCCAGAAGTGGAAAGACTCGAGGAAACATCGGCAACTGCGGTTATCGACAAGTTGGCAGCCATCTTTGCCAGGTACGGAATCCCGATGGAAGTCTGCACGGACAACGGCCCCCAGTTTTCAAGTCACCAATTTGCCACGTTCTGCAGACGGTACGATTTCAAACATATAACTTCGAGCCCAGCGTTTCCACGTTCCAACGGGCTAGCAGAAGAGGGTGTCCAGATTATAAAGCGGCTGCTTAAGAAAACTGGGGCCACACATGAAGATTTTTGGCTTGGTTTGCTTGGTTACCGCTCTGCTCCCTTGCAGGATTGCCGGTCGCCGGCGGAACTTTTGCAGAGCAGGCCTCTACGCACTAGACTCCCCGACTTCAGCCTGCAGCCGAAGCTTCCCGTAAAAAAGCGCCAGCAGAGGTCGTCCGGACGACCGCTGAGACCACTCCTACCGGGAGACGTGGTTCGCGTGCAAGGCCAGGTTTGGTCTCAAAAGGCTAAGGTATTGGGGAAAGTAGCCCCGAGGTCCTACAACGTCGCAACAGGAGAGGGGAGGACGCTGCGGCGTAACCGCCAACAGTTGCTGGCGACCTCGGAGCCATTTGCGTATTACAGTGACAGTGACACTGACATCGGAGATGATGACGCAGATGAGCCTCCACATCACATCAGCAACGGAGAAAAGGAGCCGACGACCCGCCCAACGGGCGCGGAGGCACCCGAGTAACTGTCGCCTAGTTGGAGCACCTCATCCTCGACGTCTAGGCTCTGAGATTATCGGACTCTAATAGCCGTAATCTTAAGATAGGGAACATCCGCGCCCTGCGAGGCCGGGGACTTCCCACACGCCGGATGTGCAAATAAATGTTATTTCTCTCTCTCTCTCCACATCAGATCCCGCCTCGCGTGACTTCGCCGGCACCTAGAATATCCTCGCGCATTAGGGCTGAACCAAGACGTTTAGCATACGGACCCAACTTCGAACAAATAGTTTAGTGGCCTGTTCCTGTGGACTACTGTTGAATTTGTTTTCTCCTATCGCATTATACTTCTTTTTTTGTGCCTTGTGAAAAAAAGAAAAAGAAATGGAGATGTATCATGCTGTGTATCACTCGTGGTGCGCACCGACCTGATCATGGCTAATATAAGTGACGACAATAAACCCGGCAAGGCATTGCTGCTTCCTGTTGCATCGGTGAGCGTTCAATCTTTAATCAGCCTACCTGTGGCTGATACAGCGTGGGCCCATTTCTCCGGCGCGGGATGAAATAACTCTGATGGGTGAGAGAACGAACACAGAGAAATAAGGAGAAAGAAACCTAGAGAGAGAGAAATTAAAAGAGAAAGAAAAATTCTTGGGGAAATAATTTCTTGCCGAGGCGGGATTCGAACCCGCGTACCCATGATCCGAAGGCGAACGTCCGAACCAGCCGGCTATCCAGGCATACTAGCAGAGTATATCATAGCCTTGTGTAGTATAGTGCAGCAAGGTGACGGCAAAGGGAAGTCAGGGTGAGGAGAAGGGAAAGGGGGAGGGGAGAGCAAACCATAGTATAAAAAAGAGAGAGAGAGAAATAGAGAAAGTAAGTGAGAGAAAGAGATGAAATGAAATACGAAGCAAGATATAGAGAATGAAGGCCAAGAAAGAGAAAGATGAAGCGAGAAAGAGAGAAATACACCTAAACAGGGACAAAGAAGGCATAGAAAAAAGAAAGAGATGAGAGAAAAAGAAAGAAACAAACGTAGGAAGAGAAAAATAAAGACAAAGATAGAAGGCCGCCCAGCTCCGCACTTCCCTCATGCTTGGCACCCACAATAATGCAAAGCTGCCTTCATTTTTTCCTGAAAAACAAACCACCGATGAATTTCCCATCGTGGCTTTTTCCAGTAAAACGTTTGTTTAAAACCAAACAAAACAATGTTTCTTCGGGCACATTCTCGTCACTGGTCAATGTTGATTATTAGTTTTGTAGGTATGTTGTTGGGATGGTTGGCTCATTGAATAAGAAGACACGTTTAAAATGCGTGAAGAAGACAACACGTTAGAAACACAGAACACGCACACACGTGATACGCTTCGTGTGTGCGTGTTCTACATTTCTAACGGGTTGTCTTCTTCGCACAGTTTAATCGTGTCTTGTTAGTTTCGTGGTTGCTAAACATCTTAGTTACCGAATATATTTTTACTGCATTCTTAGCCATGTCCAATCTAAACATACCTGTTTAGTGTTAGCTTCTTCTGGTATGCAAACTCTATTGTCTTCGATGTGTCTCACAATCTACTGCAAAGAGAACAAAAAATAGGGGTGTGCGATTATTCGAAAGTTTCGAATATTCGTCGAATATTACAATCGAAATATTCGTATTCGATTCGAAAATCGTGTATTGGAAAAGTTTCGAATATTCGTCGAATATTACATTCGAAATATTCGTATTCGATTCGAAAATCGTGTATTCAAAAAGTTTCGAATATTCGATAACTTCATATATTCGAAAAATTCGAATATGCGATTCGATTCTCATGCATAAAATAACTCGTCTTCCACATTTCTGCTGCGTTCGTATCGCTAACAACTTTGCCGAGAGGAGCGATAAACATCGTAAGTACACGGAGGCACGATATCTGCCTGCGACGAGCGCCCCAATACGTATGATTTATTGCTTGTGCATATCCGACGTGCAGCGCTGTTGGCGATCAAGTAACCGTACATTTTCAATATTATGCGGCCGTAACGTGCCGCACTACCACTCGTTCACTATGCGGGACCACTTCTGAAGAAAGACAGTGACCCACGTGACTGGTGGCGGACTGTAGGCACCTTCAGATACCCGTCTGGCAAAGCTTTGCCCCATGTAACTCCCTATAAACCAGCCACTTGTGTTCCAAGCGAGCGTGCCTTTTCAGTGGCAGGGGGGTCTATGTTACAAGGGAGCGCCTGCTGCCTGATCATGTGGAGCAACTCATATTTCTTCATGATAATATCTAGTCATTAGTTTCATTGTGCCGTGATATTTGCTTTTGTTGTGATGTGCTAGCGTCGACATTGTGTTCTGGAGACAGCAGTCTATGTTGTGTTGCCAGTCAGGCTGTTAATGTTTTTTTTCAAAAGCTACATGTTAAATAAAATATTGTTACTGTGGAGGCATTTTTCCTTTGATATTCGATATTCGATTGAATATTCGAAGGTGGATATTCGTATTCGATTCGTATTCGAAAAATTTGATATTCGCTCACTCCTACAAAAAATACGTTTTGCCGTGATGGTAACCCCAACGATTTCAAATATGGACAGCTCTCTGGTGAATACCTAACAAATAGTGCAATGCTGAGCTTTGTGTTGTAGTATTCACAGAAGAGACACATGATGGAATTCTGAGGGCCGCAAATAGTGTAGACTTTTCTACTTGGACATAATATGCAGCAACAAGATCGGTACCAGGGACATTCCACCAACCACCTCGGATCGAACAAATAGGGAGCCATGTCCGTGTAACGTGGACACTTCCTGAAGCAACGCCCAAAGCCATTTCCCCTGTGCCGTTGGTGTACACTGTACTGGCAAGGCACTCTCGTAGTGGCATGGCATGGCAGCAGATTGGTCAGGTAAGTATCATTGAAATATTCAACGTGAACGTCTCTCAGCTGCTCCCAAGCTTAGAAGCACCTACCAGTAACACTACATCATCACTATCGCAGTTAATGCGCATTCAAAGCACGTGATCAGATTCAAGACGTATACCTGGAGACCTACACAGCAACCTTAGGTCCGCTTCCTCTGGTGTCAAAAAACTTGCAAACTTAACACACGCGTTAAGATCACGTAAGACATGTGATATAAATGCCAACGGAATACGTGTAGAACGATGCAAAAGCCGCAGTACAATTTGATGATCTCGATATTATGCGTACGTCCGTAGAACTGCTCTGAAGCAGGCTCTCTCCCTTCGAGCACTTGAATGGCATTGCCGAATTGGTCGTCGTCATTGCCTGCTGCATACCTCCATTTATTAGCCCCATTAAAACAAGCACTACTAAACCCGTCACTCAGAAAAACTTGGATATTAGCGCACACATTCCATCGAACGCATAGGCGCTCGAAAACTGACACCGAGGAAATCCTCCTTCCTGGAAACAATGGAAAGCCTGTAACAACATCACAATGACAGGACCACACATGCGGCGAACCTGCCGTATGTAACCTGGGCTCAAGTGATGCGGGCCCAAGAAATGCTACCCCGCCACACGGTTCGGCCACCGCACTTGAACTAAGATTGGTTCCTGTCACTGCAGTGCACTTAAAGTGACTGACCCCGTCCTCAAAAGGAGTACTTGCAAAAAAAGCCGTTTGGGACACGCTTTCTTACACCACAGCTACATGCTCAGATCAAGAAATCTTTCGCTGCGATTAACTCACCACGTGCTCTTTAACGATACACACTGCCATAGCGTGCTGTTAAAATTATCTTGAAACTAGCGAGCGCTGGTATTGACCAACCGGCCCTTCAAGACAGCCTTCTGCAGTTGTAACGTTGCCTGCGCCGAGTGGTGCTAACAAGTTTTATTGGTCAAACCCGATCACATCAAAATAAAGAAATAGGGAGGGGCGCATAGCAATGCCCCTCTCTAAAAAGGCATCGTCCCAATGCTGCATATGAACACGAAAACGAAAAAAGAAATGTATACATGCATATATGAAGACACAGAAACAAACGCATAATAAAGCTCTAAAACTTCACTAGCGCGCGAAGAACGGCACACCACATAGACGACCTCGGGGCCCAGACAGGGTCGCCAGGCTGGTACTCCTGGAACCATCGTCGCACACTATAACAGCGGCTGTCGGTCGTCTGCTGATTCTTGATGCGTAGGCGGGTGAGCTGTCGAGGTTCTTCGGTGCGCTGCAAGTAGGTAGCAACGTCCATATTTTCTTCGCCACTGCTGTTCGGCCGCATAGCGTAACGTCAAGTGTTGGTGCCGCGTTCCTTCCGTAGGCGAACATGAATGCCGACATCTACGTCGTCTGCGAACATGTATGCCGACATCTACGACCGAAGGCCACGTACGCAACGATGATATCCCACGTTTTGTTAGTAGAACTTGTTGTAGGGCTAGTTGGTGCACTGCATCAAGGAAATATGTCCAGCCGAAAACGGAACACAGGAAACGGTGAAGGAGGCAGGAAAGCGGCTAGACTACCTACTATTTAACCACCAAGGCGCGGCTCAAATAATACGCTCACGTGGTCACATGGTCATATCGCAATCGCCTTCACACCAACCGAACTAACCAAATAGGCATAACACAAGTCATGGCATGCAATTACTGTATGTCATCTTCGCATCCTTTTTTCCTTCTCGAGATTATTAAAAAGATTGCAGGAACTCTTGTTCCATTCTGCGCAACACCACAGAGCTATCATTGCAACACGCTTCGCCCTTCTTTGCAATTTTAAAAGCCGCGAGTATTTCACGTGCCATTTTTTCATGACTTCGGCCCAAAATTCAAATTTAATTCAGTGCCGGCTTACATTTCCACTGTTTACAGTGAAGGGCCAAATTTGATCCTGTTCCCTTTTCTAACGATTTGAAATGTTCACAGGCTCTAGTGTTTATAAAACGACCCGTCTGGCCTATGTAAACCACCGCAAAAGTCAGTGGTATCTCGTATATGAGGCCAACAACACAATCTAAAAAATCTGCAGTTGTCCCGTTTACGAATACAACCGATGAGCGAAGCCCCTAAGAAATTGGACGCAAACTACTATTTGCCTGATCTCTCTGTTGGCTTTCATGAAGGCGGTAGGGTGGGAAAAGCGGCTGCTGCGCTTGGTGGCGGGAACGACTGCGCGAGTAAGTGTGTGGCGCGTGCAGCGCAGGGGGAGGGAGACAGGTGGGAGAGGGGTACGAGTGGTGATGCGGCGGGGACCTTCAACGGCGGCGACGGAACGCCGCGCGCAGTGTTTCATTGTCTTTTTGTGTCGGCGCCGGGTGGGGAGACCGTCTGTTAATACCATCGACAAAGCGCCCGTAGTGCGCTACAATGATGATTGTCATTTCACAATCGACGGCAAAGGTGGTGAAAGTGAAGACAACCATCATAACCAGTTGTGCACAGAGCTGATTCGGGGTTAAAAAAAATAATTTTTTTTAACCCCGAATATCTGGTGCGCTAGCACCAAACTGCTCAAGGCCTAAACATTTCCTCTTAAATCAGCAGTCACTGCAACCTAAGGCGATGCTCAAGATGTGGCCTATGCCGAAGAAATGATCATGACGTCACTTCCGCCTCATGTCCTACCAAGCCAAAAGCCACTAAGAAAGCTCGCTAACGCCGGCCTGAGCAAACAGTACGGACTCCGGAATATCCATCGATGGACCCGGTTCCCATACACAACCGCTACGATATTCTAGCCTCACTAGACGGCGACGATACTCACGTTGCACCTGGAACCAGGACACATGATTCTGCCACACCTAGTTATAGTGGATTGGTTGGGTCGTCAAGTTCGCGACCCCGACATGCTCCTTCAGTTTTAGGAGACGTGCAGCTTCCCTTGGCAAATGATGAGTCCGAGATAGATTCTCACCTTGCCAGCCTTGAAAAGGAAATACAGCATCTCAAGCAACACCGTGCATTGCTCCAGCGTCGGCGAGACGGAACGCACTCGCTGCATACACCGTCGGCGTCAACTGCTACCCCTACGGCACAAACTCTTGTCTCAGCACCCAAGTCGCAATCTCTTTCGCCCCAAGAACTG
This sequence comes from Rhipicephalus sanguineus, assembly GCF_013339695.2. Lineage (NCBI taxonomy): Eukaryota > Metazoa > Arthropoda > Arachnida > Ixodida > Ixodidae > Rhipicephalus > Rhipicephalus sanguineus. The sequence continues at coordinate 572,970 of NW_023615545.1, read as the reverse complement.
CTGCGCTTCGTTGCGCAGCAACTCCAGCATCTCACATCGGTCCTCGTGGCTAATCTCAATCCATGATGGCGGCTACATCAAATTCATCGGAAGGCATTTTACGATGGAACTGCCGCGGTATAGCCGGAAAAGTGCGAGAGCTACGACAGCTTCTCAAACATGGGAAGCTGCGTCCGTGGACTCAACGTCTTCAGTAATCTAACGACCTGCCACCCATTCCAGGTTATGTGGCGTACTCTTCGCCTTCATTGTTGGATCGCCGGTGTTCAACGCCGGATGTTCCCCCTGGAAAGGTTGCAGTTTATGTGCGATCCACTCTTCACCAGACTCATGTGAACTTTCGCGATGGTGTACTTTGTGGCAGGAAGTCGTGGCTGTTTTAGTTCGTCTCCAACGCACCGACGTTATCATTGTTTCGTCTACGCCCGTGCGTACAGTGGTCGTGTGGCTCGGATGTCTCTTGGATGGTGGGCGCACTTAAGGTGACAGCATCCTGGATGCCCCATATAGGTAGCAGGCGATTTTAACGCGCCTCACATAACATGGGGTTATGCTTATTGCAGTGCGCGTGGCGTAACTCTGCTGGATACATTTACGGACGCACACTTTACGCTTCTTAATAATGTGTCGGTGCCCACTCGTCACCGTGATCACCCTCGTACGTTGCCTCCTTCACCAGACTTATCTCGGTGGCTAGCCGGCACTGCGGTCACCTGGACACTTGAACCTGAATATTGAGGTACCGACCACCACCCAATTCACCTCGGTTTACATTCCGGCGGAACTGGCCGCCTTCGCCGGCCTTGCTGAGTGGTGGACTGGGATCAGAAAGCACTATATCTCGCTCTCTTTCGGATCCTTCAGATTGCGTAAGTGCGGCACTAGCTCAAGCAACACGTGTGTCATGGGTGGATGAATCGCGACCTGCACAAGATATTCAGCTTCTGCGTCTATGGGCATCGTGCCGTCAAGCAGAAGTAGCGTCAAAACGTGACCCTACAGCAAGTGTCATTTGGTTGGAAGCCCAACGCCTTCAAGCAGCAGCTCGGCGCCACGAACGCCGCCTGGAACGCGGCTGTTCGATGGACTGGTGCTCCTCACTTGGGCCTTCGGCGTCTAATGCCTTTATATGGCGCACCTTGCGAGCCATGGAACGCGGTCGGCGGTCTCCTGACCCCCTAGCGTGCGCCCTGTTAAGCCCCAACCGCATGCACGCGATTTTCGAGCGACGGCGACGAGCGACAGCGACAACGGGCTCCGTCGCGATGCCGCGTCGCGAAGGGAGCACCCACATGTTCGCGACAAAGTGTCATGGTTGCTAGATTTAAAACTATTGCGTGCACGCAGGTAAATTGCAAAAAAAGAATTACAGAGTAGATGAATGGCAGCATGTCAAATTTATTATTGACTTGTGTGAGATAAGGAAGTCACAGCAGCGTTACGGGATTTTCTTTTTTTTGCAATGTTTTGTTTAACTGCGACAGTAGTATCTGCTGTGACCTCGAGGGGGCGCCCGGAAGCGCATGCTATCTACTACGCATCTACGACGTCTACGCGCTACGACGCACTTTAAACTGACATTGCAGCAAGCTACCATCATTGCAGCAAGCTACCACCGAAACATCAAAACGAGCCGTCGATCAAAATTAACGACAAAATACGGCCGCTGCCTCGCTCTCCACGTGAGATGGGGTTGCAAAGAAGGTAGGCTATAACTTGCATTCATTGAACTACGCGCCGATTGGAAGCATCAAGAGCAAATTGCAACCGAAGCGAGGATCGGTGATGCTGCCATGTTGCCGGAAATCGTCACGCTCACTTCCGGGCGACAAGCGATTTTTTCTCGAAAACATATTGAGCGCTTACAAACAGGGACGTAAGGGAGACGACAACACAATGCGCTAACTTCAACAATTTTATTTCCAGAAACCACCAAACTATATATCCGTGCACAGTGGCGCCACCAGTCCATCCACTAGCCAACCAAGGTGTCCCAACCATAACAGGAATCTGGCACAGGTCTTGTCGGAGCACAGGGTGGTCAAAGTTGTAAGATACGTGAACGATTACCTTGTCCTCTTCGAGCCGGAATCACACGTATCGGTAGATAAACTCAAAAACGTTTTTTCTGCTGGCCTTAGCCCACTCATTGTAACAGTTGAAGAGCCGTTCGATAACGTGCTACGGTTTTTAGATATTGAACTTCAATTCATGGAACAGCACACGTGTTGGGGATATAAACCCAGAGCTAATAAGCCCCTGTTGCCATACCAATCTGCTCACTCGAAGCTCGTAAAAAGAAGCATTGCCAATCTGTGTTTTGGAAACGCATTGAAGAAATCCTGCCACCATAAGATCCATGAAAGTCTTATGAGTCAGTCCAAAAGGTTATTGGCAGCTGGTTTCCCGGAGTCTGTACAGGTGTCGGTTGTCGAGGGTCTGCTTAAAAGGTGCCACTTGGACAGTATTCCTCAGGACGCAGCCATCCAACAGGCGAAAAGTAGGAGCAGAGTGGCAGTAGTGCCTTATCTGCACAAAACGGCTCACAATCTAAAGAAAATAGCTAGTCGTGTGGACATCAAAGTAGTGTTCTCAGCCCCGGAAAAACTTGGCAGATTATGTAGTTTGACGGACCCGTACCGCAGGCCAGCTGTCGGATGCTCCAAGAACCATCGCGACCCTCTAGTGGATTGCGTACAAGAGGTGGTTTACGAGCTCCCGCTGACCTGTGGAAATAAATATATAGGTCAGACGGGAAGATGTCTTAATGATCGTCTTCGTGAGCACAAGTTAAATGTCAAAAACAAGAATAATTACGGCCATTTGTCAACACATTGTTTGGAATGCGGTTGCGTACCGATGTATGATTCATGTAAGGTGCCTGCAAAGCATAAAGATAAAGACGTCCGAGAGATAATCGAAGCCCAGGCTATATCTCGCAATGGTGACACGTGTGTGAGTGCACCGTCAATTGACCTTCTAGATCGGGAGAGGGCTTTTTTGGTTGGCTAGTGGATGGACTGGTGGCGTCACTGTGCAAGGATATATAGTTTGGTGGTTTCTGGAAATAAAATTGTTAAGTTAGCGCATTGTGTTGTCGTCTCCCTTACGTCCCTGTTTGTAAGCGCTCAATATGTTTGCGAGTTCCGTTTACCAACACGCCCAAAAAATGGCAATGCTAAGATTTTTTCTAGTTTTCCAGAAAGCTGCGACGCGACAAGTGACGGCGATGGATGGCCCTCCGCGACAGCAAATCATGTCGCTCGTCGCCCGAAAATCGCGTGCATGCGGTTGGGGCTTTAGCCTCTGGCCAGACTCCAGTAGCGTTCGCCGACATCGTCGCCCACAGATTCTTTCCTGCGATAGACATGGCAACACCTCCATTCACTGCTCAGAACTGCCTGCCAGGGTATGCAGGTACGCTTCCTACGCTCACCGATATAGAGGGCATACAGGCTGATTTCACTGTGGCCGCATTCTTATCAGCAATAGACCAATCAAAACCGAGCAAAGCACTTGGGCCGGGTGGCATACCTTATCAACTTTACAAAAACACGGAAGGCAAGGTTCTACATGCCCTGTTAGAGGTCATAAACAAAGCTTGGTCTACTGCAGCCATTCCTGATTCTCGGCGGCATGCAGAAATGGTTCCCATTCCCAAACCAAGAAAGCCTCCAGTAAATATCGCACACATGCGCCCGATAGCCCTCACTTCAACATGGGGAAAACTGACAGAGCTTATGCTAGTGACACGCATTACATGGTGGCTCGAGAGATACTCCTGGTATCATCCTGGCCAAATCGGGTTCCATCCGCATCTGGGCACTGAGGATGGCCTTGCTTACCTCTCATATATGGTTCTTGTTGGAGGTCGCTCTCGACGGATTTGCAACATTCTGTTTATGAACATTCGCAAAGCATATGATCATGTGAGCCATGATGCTATTGTTGCAGGTCGCTCTCGACGGATTTGCAACATTCTGTTTATGGACATTCGCAAAGCATATGATCATGTGAGCCATGATGCTATTGTTGCAGGTCGCTCTCGACGGATTTGCAACATTCTGTTTATGGACATTCGCAAAGCATATGATCATGTGAGCCATGATGCTATTGTTGCAGGTCGCTCTCGACGGATTTGCAACATTCTGTTTATGGACATTCGCAAAGCATATGATCATGTGAGCCATGATGCTATTGAGGAAATTATTCACTGGCTTCAATTCCCCAGTCGAGTCTGCGCGTTTGTGAAAGCCTTTCTCCACACTCGCAGCTTCTTTATTCGCCTAGCAGGTCAACCAGTTGGACAGTTTGTTTCCAACAGAGGTGTCCCACAGGGATCTGTGCTCGCACAAGTTCTTTTTAACGTGGCCCTCCTGCCACTGGCATGGATGCTAGCGGTAATACACCACGCAAAATACATCATGTATGTATATGACATCACGCTTTGGTCAGTGCACTCTGGAATCAGCTGTCAAGAACAAGCTTTGCGAAAGGCCTTCGACAATAACTCATAAATGGTGCACCCAGATTGGGCTCGAAATCGCCAAAGAAAAAACCAAGTTTATGTCGGTTGCGAACAAGTATGGACGTCGTATACTGGGAGGTCGGCCTCTGCAGTTAATTTTGGATGAGCAGCCGCTACATGACGCTTCAAATCTCAGCATGGTTGGCCTGGAAATTCACGCCACCGGATCTGGAGGACGTTGGGTCAAGAGTGCCAAACAGCAGGCATCAGAAACAATACATCTCATACGACGGATGGCGAAGAAATCTGGTGCGCTAACTCCAACATGGCACGCCTCCTTCTCCGTTCGATATTGCACCGAGGCTCGGGGACAACTTTCAGTGGCAATGAATGGAAGGCTACAGGGGCGGAGCTAACTCCTCTGCGTTACTGCGTCAATGTAGTCCCCGACGAACTTGTTTCGGTTTCAGTTTCGGCGTGAAAGATGCGTATTTCCTGCAGTTCATTTCTTCGCATGTGCTCCTTGGTTGATTGCGTTGAACCACGAGTACCGAGCGTGCAGGCATATTGGCGTTTCGTTCCCTACGCTTATTTGTCTGTGCCATTCTGTGTCCTCCAGAAATGACGTGAATATTTACAGCGCTGCAGTTTTTAGGGCATGCACTGATATGTAAACTCATCTAGAGCTGAAAACTGACGCGTGTAGCATGCTTACATAACACGGGCGCGGTACACCGAAGAGCAGCTCGCGCATCCTGCGGCGCGAAGTGAAATTCAGTTTGGATCGCGTTGAGTTATGCCGGCATCAAAAGGCATCGGTGGCCCACTGCCCAGACGCTCCGCGGCTCAGAAAACGCATAGCGGCGACCTCGCGCCGCTGCACAACCCACGAATCCTGTGCTCAATCCCAACCGCTGCGCGATTCCGTCTCCTTCATTAAAACCGTACGGGCATGCGGTCGTTTCTCACGATACTGCATGGCGCCAGTTACGCCTCAGGATAGCAATCGTATGTTGCATTTGTTAGGTTACTTACTTAGAATAGGAAGGCGTGTAAAACCCTGCACGTCTGTAAAATGTCATGCTTTCTGAACATCTACACAATTAGCGCTGGTTCTTAAGTTCAAAAATAAATGGTCACCTACCATTTCGCCAGCAATAATTGGTTCCTGGCATCGTAAAGTATACTTCATTAGCTAACTTTGTCCAACGCCAACATTCTGAACCATACTCAGCCTGGCAATTACACCATCCCTCTTCCTTCCACATTACAATTTCGATTTTCGTGGCTGTGGCCGATATTCACACACACTAATCCTGAACCAGCAAGGAAATCTCTTGAACACAGAGAGCTACCACAGCCTGTTGCAGACCGTTTTAAATCTGGACACGGCGAGTATTTGTCCGGAGGAATAAATTGTGCCACATGAAAAATTGCAGCAGCTAAAACAAGGTTTTTGTTATATACTTCCTGCATAATCAGGTGGCTGAAATCTAAAAGTCGTTCAAGGAGTTATGCGCACACACACACGCACACCAGTCACAGGAAAACCTGTAATACTGTGTCCCCTTCTTTCAAGCCAACTTAATCTGTCAAACCCTGACAGCCGTGTATTTTCAACGAAACATTTACGACTCCGTGAGCCCTTATATTAGGTACCTGACTACAATGTACAGTAAGAACTTCATGAAGACGCGCGGATTACTGCGCGTATTCCCTTAAGACCTCGTCATTTTGCCCTGTAAAAACGTACTTGAAAAAGCATTTGTGCTCAACGCGCCCATTTACTTAACCCTTTCGGCCCTGGCGTCGTCAATTGACGACACCACAATAATTTCTCCTAGCACACCACAAACTAAACCAAAACTGCTATATGTTGGGGGAGTATTTCTTCAGCGATCCCCACTTCGATTCACAGCAAAATTGTGACATGCTTGCGGAGCTGGGAGCCACAACCAAGAAGACGCTTGAGCGAAGTCATAAGTGACGCCGAGGCGGGTAAGCGCCATCTTCGGGTCGACGTACCGAAGCTGTTTCAATCACTATGACACTGAAAAGTGGCACGTGGTTCACATTTTGTGTACTCAAGTGAATAGGAAGAAGAAAAGAAGCCATTTTTTCCACTTCAGGACCGCTGAGCCCTGATGACCAAATATAATAAATCCATTATTACTTGCACAACTGGCTCAATTTTTCGTTTGTGGTCTTCTGTGGTCGTAAGTATTAGGAAAACAGGCACAAAAAAAGTCTCCGACCAAAATAAAAAATCCAGGGCTGAAAGGGTTAAGCAATTAACCTGTGCAATCGGAGAGACAAACAAAACGTGAGCAAGTGGATACTAATTATCATCCACGAACGTAGTGTAACTGATGGTGGTATTTTTTGCCAGATGAGTGAAACAGTTACAAATGATGAGACAATGAATTTCTGGAATTCGCTTCCATCTCGCAGCGCTTGAGCTATAATTCATCCAGTCTTGTCAGTTCATCCACCCGTAACAGCTATTTGGAAAGGCTGTTTACAGTCTCTTGGGTTGTAATCAAAATTTTGCCACCGCTTCTTTCGGGTGAAATAAAATATGTGATGCATCACTCAGCACTGCTTAAACTCCTCAGCTGCCGTTTTATGTGTCAAGTACAAGTGCAACCCACAACTGACCATCAAAAGACTAATTCGCAGGCTGACAACAAACATACTAAATGATTGCTTGGTGCTGCATGCAACCAGAATCTCGTAAGCTGATAGTGCACATCGTCACTTTTTAGTCGTCATTTGTGGTGTCTTGACTTCCTTCCTGTGTCCTTGTTTGCACGCCCTGTTTTTTAGAATGACAGAGCCTACTTCCAAGCTGTTGGGCATCAAAAAGGAATACATAGCATCTTACAAACAATCAGCATCACATGAGACAGCGCACACCGGTTCAGCAGACTTCCTCTATACCACTTAATTCACTGTCACTACTGTCACTGCAGCTGCTGGAGTCAGATCCCAGAGTAATTAGGATGCTGTCGAGCGTGCTTTTGATTTCACCATCCTGCTCTCATGTGACGTCCGACTTGGGCTGACCGGACCCCCGGCCTCCTAAAGTGCTTACACCCATTCTCTTAACCAACGCCTCGAAGAAAAGAAGACCCCTTCCCCTTTCCACCGGAGGCGACGAAGACAGCAATCCGCAGCGAGGTTCTTGGAAGCGTTTGTCAATGGTCCTCGCGGGGCCCACCACGAAAATACCAGGATCGGTGGCAGCGTGCTCGTGCAGCGGTCACTGCGGCGTCGAGACGCCGTGCGCGCCCCTCAGTTTTATGGCGTGGGAAAAGCGGAGCGCCTATTGATTTCATTCATGCGACTTCGCGATAGCCCTGTGCCGGCCCTGCCGGGCCGGGCCAGCCTTCCCTCCGCTGCTCCCAGGACTCATTACCGCGTCTTCCGTGAATGACCGCCTGCGACACCCAGGGAGAAGAAGCGGCAACTACGGGATATCATACCGAAGACGCCTGTTAAAAGCATTGAAACACGACCTTCACATGTGGTCGTCTGGCGCGGCAGAAACGGGAGCGATGGGAACAGCCAGAGGCATTTCTGCGCCGTGCTCAGAACAGTGCGCGTTGGACATAAGAGGCGGCACGCTTTGTTTGGCCTTTGAAATTCCTGGGCGCCCCGTCATCTATGGAAAGTTTGCCGATTGCCCTCTCCATGTTTTGCGCATGTGCATTTTTTGCTCTGTTTTGCCTCAGGAGAGGGTTTTGCGTGGCTGTGGGCTATGGGGGCGGTCGTCGGGCTGATACAAGCTGACCGACAAGGAAATATTTTGCACAACGGGTGACAATTGGTTGGGTGTCACGGAGGGGCGGAGTCAGGGTCTACGAAACGCGGCCGGGGGACCACGATCGGGGAGAAAAAGAGGAGATTGGGAGCATTGCGGGATAACAGAGATTATTTCCGGTTGCTTTGAGCACGTCCAGTCGTTCGAGACCCGGGAAATCAGAAAAAAAGATATCTACGTGCTTGTAGCACGAAGAAGCCCGCCACGACGACCTAGGAGAGCCCCTGACAGACTGAACCGCGACCCGGAAGACAACTCACGAGCCTCGACCCCAACCGACCTGAACAACGAGCCGACATCATGGAATCACTCGTGAGATGAGCTAGACCCTTTTTCTATATTCACGAACTTAACGAAGCGGGAAGCAGCGAGTTGAGACGTTGCGCAGTTTGACTAATTATTATCTTTGCGCTCTCGTGCCAATCGTGTGGTTTTATTGTCATTGATATCTATCCTGTATTCTGCGATGTTGTCGCTAGTGTCGTATTCTTTTCTTATGATTTTGTGTGGCGTGTGTTGTGTGTGGAGAGCCTGTTTCTATGCAAGTCATAATTACTAATAAATAATTTGTTTGTAAACAAAGGAACCTCGTTGCCTCTCTTCCTTCCCGGTCCCAGCACGAATCCTTTTCGAGTAGAAGTTGTTGAGACGCGTGGCCAAGAGGGGTGAGCGAGAGTAGTGGCGACTTTAGCGTTGGTCGAGTAAAGGGACTTAGTGGCCTCCCCTCTTTGGCGGTCGATATCAAGGGGGGACCTCTCACTCAGGCCTTCTCTTCAAGACGCACCACATGAGCGCAGTCGCGCAAACAGTTTTCTGGAGTCACAAGGGCAATGGCTTCGTCCACAAGTTCTTCGTCTCCAGCAAGAGTGAACGACCTGTTGTTGGCTGCAATATACCCCTTGACCTGGCTCCATACTATTTCAATAGGGTTGAATTCACAATGGTAAGGAGGAAGTCGAACAATGTCATGACCAGCAACCTTGGCCAGGGCATCAATCCGGTATTCAGAAAAACGGTGCTTGTTTTGGTTAGCCAGCTGAATGAGCTCGGGCTTCAACTGGTCATTAGACCACGGGATGTTTTTTTGAGTCAACCAAGACTGAATCTCGGCCTTGCGCGACGACGTCGAGGGCAACTTTTCGAGCTGAACACTATGGTATGGAGCATTGTCCATGGCAATTACGCTCCGTGGCTCAATGTTTGGTCAAAGCTGTTCTTTGAAGCATCTCTCAAAGCGTGGGCCATTCATTACACTGTGGTAGTCACTGGTAACACTCTCTTAGCCCGGAAAACGAGATATGCCCCATCCACGAAGCCGTTTTCGCTTGCAGCATGGAGGACAATGAGCAGACCACCTTTGCCGCTCGATGCGCGAAGCCTAGTTGTGAGACCCTTGCGGAAGGCGTGCTCACGTGACGACACAGTGGCGTCCTCCCACATCTTTTTCTTAGTGTGCCCAGCGTTCATCCAAGTCTCGTCAAGGTAGTATATAGACCTGCGTAAGCAAGGGGAAAATGTGCCAGGTTTATGTTTTTAACGAGAGGGGTCAATTGCGACAGGAGAAATTTATGATGTGCATCTAATATCATTCTACCGGGCAGGCAGATATTTGCAGTTTTTGGGTGGTACTGGAAAATACAAAAATAAAAAAATGTACGCCGAAGGTACCTACTCATATGAATAACAAAATACCTTCATTCAGAGCTATCATGATTCATTAAAACACGTCGATAAGTACTTGTGCCTTCGCTTGCCTAACCAGAATAACAGACAAAATTCAAATTAGAGCCACAAATGCAGAAGCAAGCCATAAAAATTCGAATCAAGATGAACGGCAACATGTATGAGGACGGGTAAATTGAAAATTAAATATTTAGCGGTACGAGAACCTTCCATCGTTATTTCCTCTTCGTACTCTTTCAACAATGAATTTTTACATGCGGCAATTGTGTTTTAATTGACATCGTTGACATTTATATCTCTGTCCAACAAATCGTAGCAGTAACTGTACGTACCGTTTCTCCTTTCGCATTTCTCGGATGGTCCTCAGATATTTCCGCCGCCACACGATGATGTCGTCCCTTTCCAGCAGTGCACAGTTACGTTTTCGCTTCCGAAATGCAAATTCAATGTCATTCAGAAGCCTGCGCATCGTTCTGACACTCAGCCGCTTCGGTAGCCCCATGTCGGTGTCGCCGATTACCTCGCTGAGGATCTTTTCTGCCGTTGGCGCCTCGTTGCGAATGTAGTACTGATGTACTTTCCGTCGAAAAGCAGACAGGGTAAAACTATCGTACCGCTGCACTCTTGTCTTTTCAGTAACTTTTTTTGCTCGTGACTCAGCGGCGAAACGAAGCCTTTTCGCTTCGGGGACTTCAGGGTACCCTTCAAAACACCCGCCTTGAGCCGTGCGACAGTACGCTCGCTCACGCCGGTAAACTGGCTAACCGAACGAAACATGGAAGCGATGGAGAGTCCTGGTTGCGTCAGTCTCACTTGGGCGTACACGTTGCAGACCACTTGCTTGGTTTGTTTCGACACCTTTTGGTACTCAAGCTTCTTGAATATCCTGTGCGGCGAGCCAATTGGCGAGCAACCGGAGGACGAAGGCACAGGCGACGCGGAGGCCATTTTTTTCTGAAGGATGATGGTGAAGGAAGAGAGCCAATGCGACGCCAGTGGGAAACGCGGCGACTAAAAAAACCAGAAAAATCTGAAATATAACGCTATTCCACATAATATCACTAACAATTTTCTGGCATTATCAATTAGCAGCTAAAAACTATAACTGCGCATTTTAAAATAATAAGGTTCTGCACAAAAAACGGTTTTTTTGTGGAACTATTTCCGGCTGCGCAGCGACACTGACGAAACGGCGTGGTTCGGCTCTGTAGCCTTGACTGCATTGCCACAGAGAGTTGTCCCCGAGTATAGAGGCGATTAACCACGAAGCCATGCGGGCCATAACTGGACTGCCTCGTATCACTCCATTAACGGTACTGCAACAGCAGTTCCAACTAAATACCATTGACGAGTTAGTACACCAGCGTCGCTGTGCGCGCAACGTCAAGCCATCAACGTTCTCTTCCGTTGCTGCATTGGCGTGGTGCATGGGCCAAGAAGTTTACCATACACCTTCAGAGACGAGCACTATTGCCCTGTGTAACAAAATGCAACTCACTGAAAACAAACCTCTTAGTCGCCTTTACAGCCCGGTTCCACGCCAGGCGAACGCTCAAGTTTCCCGTCTGCTTCGTGCCGGTAACCTAGACGGCGCCACTGTCGTCACCTATACTGATGCCAGTGTGAGTGGCACCACGATTCACACCGCTCTTGTATGCCCATTAATACCTGAGGCTGGCCAGACATGCTCGTATTTTGCGGATCCTGCACCACCGGCTCACCTTGCTGAGCTGGCCGCCATACGTGACGGATTGGCAGCGCTGATACCTTTTCTTCTACGTGACAGGCGCTCTCATCTCATCATTCGTACGGATTCGACACAAGCTATCCACGATATACGAGTGTATTGGTATACGTCACTCTCGGATAATATTCGCCATCTCGCTGCCTCCGCATCTGTGCGGATACGTGTTCAGTGAGTGCCTCGGGCCGCTTTGCCGGACCTTGTCAAAGCTGATTTGGCAACCCACCCACATGTTACACCGCACCCATTACTGCATTTTGCTGAGGACGCTCAAGGACAGATGCTCCGAGAAAAAGAAAGCCTGCGACGTACCACACGAGCTCTTATACCTTCGTGGGGGTCAGACCTCCCTGGTGGTTTCACCCGCCGAGAGGAGGTTACGTTGCGGAGGCTTCGTGTTGGGGTTGCGCTTACCCCAAACGTGGCCACCCTTTGGGAGCAAAAATACCGCGGCCCGTGGTACATCATGCCCATTTTGCGACGCCCTAATATAAGATGTAACTGTCACACACTTATTGTGGACTTGCACGGGTCTACAATTAAGCCGTCGTCGTCACCTACGTGCAACAGGCCTCAGGCCTGGCCGACCACCCGACCTTGACCGCTGGATTAGTGGACCTCACCACCGCTCATTACTGGACTTCATACACAAAGCAAATTTCTATGTGTATCCCTGAATCAATAATTTTATGCCTAAGGGCTGACTTTCGAAAATAAAAAAGAGAAGGGAGCTTCGACGGCGCGGAGGAGTGCGGGCCTAAGGAGCTTCGCTCCTAAAAAGATCTGGCCACGCTTCGTATCACACTGTGACTTCTTTCGTCCAATACGTGCGCATAAACCCGTCAGCTTCCTTGGTGCGAAGAACACTACAGGCACGTCATACCTGACAGCAACCTTCAGGCCATGCGCAACTCGTTGCGTATAGGAAAGTACTCGCTGTCTCCTGTGCTGAGGCCAAGCCTTAGAGTTTTTTTAGGAGCGAAGCTCCTTAGGCCTGCACTCCTCGGCGCCGTCGAAGCTCCCTTCTTTTAAGCAGCGCTTTAGGTTGCAGTTGCCGGTAATTTAAGTGGAAATGTTTAGGCCTTGAGCACTTTGGTCCTAGTGCACCAGAAATTCGAGGTTAAACTATATAAGCTCTGTGCACAACTGGTTATAATTGTCGTGTTCAATCGCACAATCTTTATTGTGCATTGTGAAATGACAACCATCATTCTAGCGCACTACGGGCGTTCTGTCGAAGGTAGTAACAGACGGTCTCCGCAGGCGCAAAAAGACAATGAAACGCTGCGTGCGCCGAACGCGCGTGGCGTTCCGTCGCAGCCGTCGAAGGTCCCCGCAACATCACCGCTCGCACCCCTCTCCCACCTGTCTCTCTCTTCCACCTGTCTCTCGCTCCCTGCCTTGTGCGCAAGGCACGCTCACTCGCTCAGTCCTTCCCGCCACCGAGCGCAACAGACGCTCTCCCCACCCTACCGCCTTTATGAATGCCAGCAGCGAGATCAGGCGCATAGTCGTTTGCGTCCCATTTCTAAGGAGCTTCGCTCATCGGTTGTATTCGTACACGGAACAGCTTCTAGTTTTCCTTTCCCTTTCAGTTTCTGTAGAAATGTTTCTGCTACAGCAGCCACAACAGAGATGCGAAAACCCACGTTTTGCAGTCTGTGAATCTGGACCCTAAAGCTCGTCTCAACCATGTGTTCACAGGACTTAGGGCGGGTTCAAAGCAATAAGAACCGATAAGTTTTTTAGTGTGTGGACCTAAACGGCAACAACTCTTTCTTGGCTCTGGCTAAATACATCCAACACACCTGTCTTTCGAGACGCTTGATATTAATGCCTAAAAATTGCAGACAATTGTTCGCCGGAAGCTCATGCGTAAAATTAGTCATTTTCCTACCTTTATAAAGCAGCACAAAACGCTTTGAACAGTGTTCTCATAGGCCAAGTTAAAACCGGTTTGTAAAATCACCAAAATATCATCAATATATCTAAATATTCGCAGGACTGCGCCTTTCTCAAAGGCGAATTCTAAATCACGGTCAAAAGAAGATTAAAAACTGTTGCACAACACTGGGGCAACACAGGTTGCTATGCCCCTCCCCGTGTTCTAACTTCGGTCCACAGTTGTATCCTTCCCTGCAGGCTTGTTTGTCCAAAAGAACGGGATATGTATTGCATCCTGTGTTGCCGCAGTGCTGTGCAGTATTTATTGGCCATGACTTAGAATCCACCATTGACAAAAGCACAGTCCTGCGAATTTTTAGACACGTTGATGATTTTTTTGTGATTTTAGGAACCGATTTTCACTTTGCCTATGACAACACTGTGCAAAGCGTTTTGTGCTGCTTAAGAAAGTTAGGAAAAAGCCTCAATTTCGCGCTCATCCTGTGTACGTTCGTTCCGTCCGTCCTTTCTGCATGAGCAGCTCGTTACAAGTTTCGAGCTGCTTGCCGTTATTCGAGTGACATTACAACTTGTTGCTATAGCATTCATTCATTCGCCCTCGGGGCGAAACAATGCACAACAAACGCTCAACTAGGTCTGTGAAGACCCCTTTTACTTTCGTGTTATACCGATGTCTATGACAGAGGGATCAGCCATAGCAATACGTTTTGTTGGGCTAGTTGGTTCATGACTTCTGAAGGAAAAAATTGTAGCGCAAAGCAACACACGGACAGACAGAGATTAGCGCCAGTCCCGTCCTCTCTGTCTGTCCGTGTGTTGCTTTGCGCTACAATTTTTTCCTTCAGGATCAGCCATTTTTTTTACAGCGAAAGCTGTTATGAGATCATTTCACCGGCCGTTTTTGGCGCCGTAGTTGTCCGCCGCCGCCGCCGCAGGTGTCCGTAACCAGTATCGCTCGAAATAAGAAAAGAAACGAAATAAGAAAAAAATTCCAGGATGCAACCAGGTTCGAACCTGGGCCCTCTGCGTGGGAGTCCAGTATTCAACCTCTGAGCCATGCCGGTGCTTGAAACTGCTTTGCAAAAAGGTCCTATACAGGCTTCATGTCGGGAAGGAACCACATTAGCATATGCAATATAGCGTGGTAGAAGAGTAAAATAAGCACCAAGCATCGCACAACGCGAATTCTGTAACCAGGCGTCACACAATGCGAATTGCGCAACGACTAGGTTGCTGAATGCTTCCAACCCATTACAAAGGACTCTGCCATAATTCTTCATCAGGCACAGCATCAACAAAGTGCGCATAATGCCTACATGGGTTTAGCAGGTACCAACGCTCTCCGTAGAATGACGAAAAATGGCACAGTGCCTGCTGCCCTACTTCTCAAAAAAATCACAGCATATCCACAGGGTGAATGATGATGAGTGGGGCGAAGCTACGGAGGGAATCATCTGTAAACCGTGAAACTCTTCCGTGAAATGCGCCCAGTACATAATATAAAGAGTGTGAAACATCGTGTGTATATTAAACATCAAACTTTTATTGTACTGTTGGTTTACGTGGTCCCTTCATTATCACTTGTGATCGGTGAAATGCAAGGAAGAAGTCCGCTCCCGAGCGAAAGAGCGCCAAGAGCCACCGCATTCCCCGCTCGCCCTGTGCGAATTAAAGGCAAGGCTAGAGGGAAGACAGGACGCGCGTTCCACGACGCGAGGTCGGTAGCATGCCCAACGAAAGCCAACGGAACGCGATCGTGCAAGTGCTCCGGCTTCGCATCGCCTCATGGTTCCATTTACCGTCCGAAAACCAAACATATTGCTCAAGGTGTGCCTTGCGTTTTTCGTAGAAATAATTTCTTTATCATGTACATTAAGACGAAAAGTTGAAAGCTCACTAGAGTGTATCGCCCGCAAAGTATGTCTTTTAGTGTGATTTAACTCTCGTACGGCAGGGTTCTCGCGCCGTTGCCGGTCCACCTCGCCCGTTGACGATCGGGCGAGGTGGCTAAATACAACTACTACTACTACACTTTAAGAAAAACATCTGGCGTTCTTTCGTTCTGCTTTTACAAAACATCTGGCGTCTTTCGTTGGTTTATTTCATCAATCAACGGCGTTTTGAACAAAATTTTTATTTTTTAATCACGCACAGGAGAAATCTCACCAGGCACTACCTTGGAGGTAAACAATGGCTGCTAATGGCAATGAGAGACAGAAGAAGTCGGCTTTTAGCTAACACTTACACTTCTACTTCTACTAACGTTTCCTACTGGAACATGCCAATGGCTGCTAATGGGGAATGAGAGACAGAAGAATTCGGCTTTTAGTTAACGCGCACGCTGCGAATTTTTTATTGTTCAACAACGCACAGGAGAAATCTCCCACCGGCACCACCTTGGAGGTCAAAGCGTAAGACTTGTTACTCACTACTACGATCACGACGACTACGAGGGACGAACGGGTGCCGCCTTAAGGAGCTTCGCCCCTAAAATTACAATGAGTTATAGCGTAGTGGGTTCCCCGCAAGTGCACTTGTATTGGTTGTCAAGGAAGCCCATAAGCGCATGATCCACTTCCTCGGGGTCTCAGTAAAATTACAATGAAGTGCACTTGTATTGGTTGCCAAGGAAGCCCATAAGCGCATGATCCATTTCCTCGGAGTCTCAGTAAAGTTCTTCGCCCCACCCCGTCTCTCTCCCACGTCAACGTATGTTATACAGCATGACGGGGAGAGAAATAGCGAGCGGGCGTCACCCAATGCAAATTACATAACTGGTGGGCCGTTTAAAGATTCCAACCGATTACAAAGGGCTGAGCCATAATTCTTCATAGTCATCAGTCGTCGCGTCAACAAAGTGCACGTAATGCCTTACAGACGTGTAGCTGGTGCCTCGCTTCTCCGCAGAATGGCGAATAATGGCCTAGTAGGTGCTTCCCAACTTCAGAAAAATTGTGATTTATGGCGTAGTGGGCACCTTTCTAGTGTACTTGTATTGTAGCCCCAAGAGAGCTGAACGGGCTCTAGAAACGCCGCTCTTCCAGCTTTCGCTGTGACTGTGCTGCGGTTTCAGCGCAGGCCTGGCGTTTTTTCCTTTTCCTTTAATTTTTGTAACAAAGTTTCTGCTACACCACACCCAACAGAGCTGGGAAAAACCCGCGTTTTGCAGTCTGTGAATTTAGACCCTAAAGCTCGTCTCAGCCATGTGTTCACAGGATTTAGTCATGGCGGATTCAAGGCAAAGAGAAATTATAGACCTCTTGATAGTTTTTGATTATGCGGACCCATACGGCAACAACACTTTCTTGGATCTGGGTTAATACATGCAACACACATGTCTTTCAAGAGACTTTATATTAGTGTTTAAAAATTGCAGGCAATTGTTCGCCGGCAGCTCATGCGTAACTGTCGCAGCTCGACAGTTAAAGCGCACTGGTCAAATACAAAGCAGGACGCACGGAACGTACGCACAAGCATACACAGGATGAGCGCGAACTGTCACAGTTGCAATTTATTTGTGAGCAGCGCGCTTCTTAAGCAAAAGCGGCCACTGCAGGGAGCGAAGTGACCTTCGTGCTCTCTGTAACTTCAACGCAAACTTGCGGTGAGAGCGCAAGGCGTACAAACCACCGCCATCACATATAAGCGCGCGCGCACGAGCGATCACGCCCTATTGTGGCGCACGCTCATCTCAACGTGTGAGGCGAGACCTTTAAAGCGCGCCCTTCTAGGGTGCCTTCATGTCCGCGCGCTCCGCTGAGGGTGAGGACAGCCGCGTCGTCTGCTACGATGGCAGCCATTTCGCGTCCCGCCCCATCTAGAGAGCATGCGAAACGCGCTAAACGCGCTTGCGGTGCACGGATGCGTCCGGAAATAAGTGCACGCTGGCGAGTTTTTTCTTTTTCTTTTCTTTTTTGAAGCTTGGACAGCTTTTAGATGCGAAGTATCTTATGGCGGAGTTCAATCCGGTGGTGGTGGTGGTGTGCGGCGTGACCACCCTTACTGCGCATGCGCATACCCTCTCCACTCACCCTCTCCCCCTCCTCCTCCCCTCTCCCATCCCCCTCTCCACTTTCCCGCTCTCCTCCCCTCTCTCATCGCCTCTCCACTTTCCTTTTCCCCTTTGCCCCTCTCCCATCCCCCTTTTCACTCTTCCTCTGAAACTCGGGCTAGACATGCCGAAATTCTCTCCTGCGCAACGCCGCGATGAGCACCAGCGCATGCGCGTCCCCTCCCCCTCTCTCCTCTCCTACGCTGTCCCCTCTCGCACGCCTGCCGACTGCGTTCCCCGCTCGCCCTGTGAGAATTAACGGCCAGGCTAAGGGAAGACAAGAAGCGCGTAGCCTTCCTCTTCGCGTTCCACGACGCGAGGTCGGTAGCATGCCCAAAGAACGCCAACGGACCGCGATTGTGCAAGTGCTTCGGCTTCGTATCACCTCATGGTCCCCTTTAGCGGGAAATGGTGTAATTTTTTAGTGCTGTTCTTGCCTAAAGGCTTATTAAGGGAGCATGTCATTCATGTGACCTGGCGTCTGTGCATGTGTTATGCGCTAGAGGTAGACGTAGACTGTTATGTCGAAAAGGAATCATCTTCCTTACGTCGGAAACGACAGAGTTTAGTCTAAAGCCTTACTTAATTTCCTCGTAAACTCCGCATTCCAAATACACATAGAATCGTTCAAAGTATTTATATACATGTCAGCAGCAGCAGCAGTATATATATCCCAACACGCGCACTTTAGTGATACGAAGGTACGTAAGCGCGATTAAGGCGGCTTATTTTGATCTTCAACGAATACAAGCTCGACAAAAACGAGGCCGAGAAAAGAAAAGACAGACTACCGCGCTTATTTTGCTAAGTTTACAAACAATTTACTCGTTTATTATAAATGGCATCATACATATTGTACAGAGGATAAAGGGCCGATGGGCAGTGTGGTCCAAATATCCTGCTAAGATGAAATGAGAGCTTTTTATTATTATTATTGCTGAGATTTCTTGCTCACAATCTGGGGCCGCATTTGTATCGACACTCGAGTTGCACCTTGAGTCCTTATCATAATGATGAATACGTGTTTACTATGCCATAAAACTTTGCATACACGCGTAGTATCTGCGTGTTATTCCTTTTGTATCTGCAGTTTCCTTTTCCCTTTTGGATGCCCGATTGCATGTCCACGTTACTGAGTGTTTCCAATACTGTTCTGTATTTTGTGCTGCATATCCACTCCGTCGTTTATTTGTATTTTTAATTAAAAATATTATTTGGGGTTTTACCGTCCAAAACGATAATATTTTCACGACGCAGAAACAGCAGAAGTCGGATCTAGCACAGCTCACTTTAATTATGCGAGGCACTAGAAAAAAAGGATGATGATGATGATTTCCTTTATGCGTGGCTCACACCCACTCGATAGGGCGTGAACCTCGTCTTCCTCTCTTGCTGCGCGAGCTCTTCTTTGTTGTCGCTGTGCAGATTGGATGCGGCATTCTCCTCCTTCCAGGGAGAGCATCGTCCCGTTGCGCTACTACAAAATACGGTGTAGTAGACGTATAATGCAAGTTAATCTGCGCAATAGGGCTTTATTCGTACAACATGCACGATTTCCGATTTGTGCTGGCGAGTTCTCGAGTGACTGTCCGGGATAACCTCATAGTTCACGTCACTTAGGCGTCGTACAACACTATAGGGACCAAAATACCTCTTCGGTAATTTTGCAGAAAGTCCCCGTCAGCGCATAGGGCTCCAGACCCACACTTTCTCGCCTGGTATCGCCGACGTATCGATGTCGCAAGTTATAACGCTGTGCGTCGTAACTCTGCTGCCGGGATATTCGGACGCGTGCAAGCTGCCTCACCTCTTCAGCTCGTTGAGTAAAAGCTTCAGCGTACGTGTCTGTATCATTGGAGTCATGCAGTAACATAGCATCAAGCATCGTTGTTACTTCACGGCCATGAAGAAGACTAAATGGCGTCCTTCGCGTAGTCTCCTGCTGAGCTGTATTATAGGCGAACGTGACGTACGGTAGAATGTCGTCCCAATTTTTATGATCCACGTCTATGTACATACTCAGCATGTCGGCAATAGTCTTGTTGAGACGTTCTGTTAATCCGTTGGTTTGTGGGTGGTAGGAGGTAGTTCTTCGATGAGCTGTTCCGCTGAGCTCAAGCACTGTCTTCAGGAGCGTGGCCGTGAAAGCGGTACCTCTGTCCGTTATTATGACTGACTGTCGGAGCACCGTGCCTCAGAACGATGTTTTTAATGAAGAACCGTGCGGTTTCTACCGCGGTGCCGCTTGATAGAGCCTTTGTTTCTGCGTAGCGCGTAAGATAATCGGTGGCGACTATTACCCATTTGTTTCCAGCCTGCGAAGTCGGAAATGGTCCTAGAAGGTCCATTCCGATTTGGGCAAACGGCACGGTGGGCACTTGAGCTGGTTGTAACAATCCAGCTGGCTTTAAAGGTGCCGATTTCCGTCGTTGACAGTCGAGGCATGTGCGCACGTAATGCTTTACAATGGCTGGAAGCCTTGGCCAGTAGTATTTTGTTGGATTCTGGCCAATGTGCGCGTGTATCCGAGATGGCCGGACGTCGGCTCATCGTGGCAAGCTCTCAGCACCTTTCACGAATGGACGCCGGGACGACAAGTAGGTGGGTGCTTCCGCTGGAAGAAAAGTTCTTCTTGTATAGCACACCACTGCGCAAGCAGAATGACGGCAGGCTCCTTGCAAATGTCCTAGGAATGCTTGGTGTCCGGCCATTCAAGAAATTAATAAGGGGAAGCAACTCGCTGTCTTCTTTCTGCTTACACGAAATCGTGGCCGTGTCGACTACTCCTACAAACGCCATGTCATCATCTTCTGGGACATCGTCTTGTTTTACCGGTGACCCGGATAAGCAATCGGCGTCGGAGTGTTGCCGTCCCGACTTATACACGACTGTCATATCAAATTCTTGAAGGCGTAAGCTCCAGCGTGCTAGCCGAGCAGATGGGTCCTTCAAGTTGGTCAGCCAGCAAAGAGAGTGGTGGTCGCTGACTACGTGGAAGGAACGGCCGTAGAGATATGGGCGAAACTTCATGACTGCCCATACGACAGCAAGACATTCCTTTTCCGTCGTGAAGTAATTAGACTCGGCACGGAAAATCGTCCTACTTTCGTATGCGATCACGCGCTCGGCTGAGTCTTGCCACTGGACGAGTACAGCGCCTAAACCTACACTGCTGGCATCTGTGTGGATCATGGTAGGAGCGTCTCGTGAAAGTGAGCAAGTACAGGTGGTGTCTGCAGGCGCTGTCGCAGATCGTCAAATGCCGCTAGCTCATCGTCGCCCCATACGAAGGGAACGTCTTCTCTCGTTAGGCGTGTTAAAGGCGATGCTATATGGGAGAAATTCGCAATAAATCTGCGGTAGTATGCGTAGAGGACAAGAAAACGTCTCACTGCCTTCTTATCCGTTGGCGCCGGAAATATTCTTACGGCCGCGATCTTGTCGGGGTCTGGACGAACACCTTCATGGCTCACAACATGTCCTAAGAACTGAAGTTCCTTGAAACCGAAATGACATTTCTGAGGTTTCAGTGTCAGGCCGGCAGACCGTATTGCTCGAAATACCGTTAGCAGCCGTCTTAGATGTTCGTCAAGTGTTTCTGAGAAAACAATGACGCCGTCTAGATATACCAGACAAGTCTGCCACTTAAGGCCTGATAGGACGGTATCCATTAGTCTCTGAAATGTTGCTGGAGCTGAGCACAACCCGAATGGCAAGACTTTAAACTCGTAGAGCCCATCAGGCGTTCAAAAGCAGTCTTTTCTCAGTCTTGCTCATCGATCTCAATTTGCCAATATCCACTTTTGAGGTCCATCGACGAGAAGAAGCGTGCATGCCTCAGCCTGTCAAGCGAATCTTCGATACGCGGTAATGGGTATACATCTTTTTTTGTCACGCGGTTCAGCTTGCGGTAGTAGACACAGAAGCTTAAGCTGCCGTCTTTCTTTTTAACCAGCACTACCGGTGATGCCCAAGGGCTTTTTGACGGCTGGATGACGTCATCGTCGAGCATTTTCTGCACTTGTTCTTGGATTGCTTCGCGCTGTTTTGGTGCTACGCTGTATGGATTTTTCGTTATAATCCGGTGCTTCGTCAGTGGCGTTTGATTTACCCTCGAGGTCGATGAGAAACAGTCTTCGAACTGGTGCAGAAGATCTACAAGGCGCTGCCTCTGCGCTGGTGATAAATCTATGCTCACGTCAACAGGTGGTGGTGCTGAAGCGGCTGGTGTCTCTTCCTGTTGCACTGCAAAACACTCGCGCATGTCTACAATCTCGTCGAAGTAAGCAACTGTGGTGCCCTCTGTAATGTGTCGACGCTCGTTACTGAAGTTCGTCAACAGGACCTCTGCTTGACACGATACTGACGAGACTTCTGGCAATGGCAACAACTCGAGTGAGTAAAAGCGTCGATACTTGTTCAGCGATGCCTTCTCCAGTATGCTGCGTGTTGCACGTGACAGAAACAAGGTGGCACGATAACGGTGGTATGGTCACGTCGCCGATGACACGCAGGGACTTGCGCTGTAGCGGTGTGCTATGATCCGCTGAAAAGGCCAGGACACCGTCCGGTATACTGATGATGGCGCCGTATTCACGCAAGAAATCCATCCCTAGGATTGCCTGTTACAACACTCGGAAAGAATAACGAAAGTTGCGACGAATGATGAATCCCCTATCTTGATTCTTGCGGTGCACTTTACAGTAGGTGTGAGCAGCTGCCCTCCAGCTCCTCTAATCTGCGGTCCCGTCCATTCCATTTTCACCTTCCTGAGCTTATTTGCCAGATTCTCACTCACTATTGAAAAGTCCGCACCAGTGTCGACCAGTGCCGTCACGTCGTGACCGTCAATCTTAAGTGTAATGTCGGCGGTAACAATCTGATCTGTCGTCGAGTCATTGCCAATTTCCGGCTCTTCGTTCAGCAATAATGGGGGATTTTCAGCTTTTCGGCGATTCGCAACCTTCCCCCCTGAGGTCGCTGCTTTTAGTTTTCCCGGCGTGGGCTGGGAGACCTCCCTCTCGCCATGTCAGTGGGGGTACGTCTATTAGAGGCGGAATAACGTCCTGGAGAGGGCGAGCGCGACCCGAACCCAGGAGAATCATCCCGCGAGGTCGTCATACTCGTGTCGATGTGAGGTCTTCCATTGAAATGGCGCCGAGGAGTAGTGGACGGAAAGCCTCAGTACTCTGCGACGCGATAAGTGCAATACCGAACGATGTGGCCTGCTTCCCCACAATGAAAGCACAAGGGCCTGTAGTCAGGGGTACGCCAAATGTCGGTTTTGCGAAGTGGTGGTCGCATCGGCGTCGAAGTTTACCTGTAGTACCAAGGCGCTGTCGGCGGCTGTGGCTGGTGGTACTGCTGCGGTGGTGGCTCGTTCGATGGCTGTCGACGGACAATGTCTGCATACGATGGTTTAACAGTGTCGCTGTTCGGCTCGGGAAGCGAAAGCGCTTGCCTAATCTCCTGACGCACAACTTCGGTGACTGATGCAATTGCGCAGTCATTCGGCGTGGCAACGAGCTTCTTCACCTCTTCTTGTGCGATTTCTCGTATTAGTTGGCGCAAAGAACGCTCGTCAGGTGTTGTCACTGCGGTCACGGCTGTGGTGCTGACTGGCCCACTGTTGTTTGGGCGGTCATACTGGCGGTAGCGTAGCTGTAGTGCGCGTTCGATGGCTATCGCCTCCTTAGAAATTTCGTCGACGCTCGTAGGCAGGTTGCGCACAAGACCAGCAAAAAGCTGCTCCTTAACGCCGTGCATGAGGTGGCTGATCGGACATATCCGGATCTGCCCGATGAAATAGACGGGCCATGTCCTCAACAAACATCGCAACAGATTCATTTGGCTTCTGAATCCGTGATTCCAGGAGTCGCTGTGCATGCTCTCGTCTTTCGGTGCTTGCGAAAGTGTCCAGGAACTGCCGCCGCAACTCGTCCCACGATGACCACACACGATTCGCGAACCATGTTGGGGCTCCGTCTCGAAGAGGGAAGTACACGTAGCCCAACTTCTGTCCGGCGTTCCACCCGTTAACGTTCGCTACGCGCTCGAACTCCTCGAGCCAGTCATTTGCGTCCTCATATGTGTTGCTGTGGAAGTCCACCGGAATTTGAGGGTTCGAAACAGTCACCTGTGTCGTGCTTCGGCTGGCCATGTCTGGGACACTGCTCACGAGCGCGGTCATCCTTTCTGGCATTGTTCACAAAGGGGGCGGAGGATCCCTCAAGCCGTCATTACGGCTTTTCCCTCCGCCTCCTGTTACACTGTACTGTGAAGAAATAAAGCAATCAATCAATCAATCAATCAATCAATCAATCAATCAATCAATCAATCAACTCTGGGCTCAGGCCCAACAGGCGGCGGCTGGTGCGGTGAACGCGTGTATCGACGCGCGGAAGACTTTCTGGGCTAGATGCGGGGCTGCTGGCAGGTGTCCCGAACATGTACCCTGCGCCTCCACCAGTGTCACGACGCAGAAATAGCAGAAGTCGGATCTAGCACAGCTCACTTTAATTATGCGAGGCACTAGAAAAATGGGATCGGGCGTGAACCTCGTCTTCCTCTCTTGCTGCGGGAGCTCTTCTTTGTTGTCGCTGTGCAGATTGGATGCGGCAATATGATTACGACGCACGCCGTAGTGCAGGGATCCGGCGATTTTGACCACCCAGGGTTCTAACACCTAGGGTTCTAACCCACCTAGGGCTCTCTAACGACCACTAGCATCGCACGCTACACGGGCCTCTAGCATTTTGCCTCCACCGAAATGCGACTGCCGCGGCCGGGATCGCACCCGCGATTTTTGGGTCAGCAGCCGAGCACTGTAACCACTATACCATCGAGGGAGACGTTTTTTTTGTATTATTTGGTTTTCCATGACGTTCTCATTGTACAGCGTGACGGTTTTTGTATTTTTTTACTGACATAGCGTGTCTACTGCACACAATGCTTCCCCATCTACTTCTTGTTTTCATGCGTATTCTTTGTATAGACGCTAAGCGAGTACTGTTTGTATGCGCATTCCTGTATGGGCCTTCATGGGTTACATTATTAAATATATAAATTATGCTTGCTCAAAGAATTAAAATACTGGATATGTGTGTGTGTGCGTTTATATCCAGTGTAGAGGCCATTTATTTGTGCGCTTTAATGCTGCGCTGACAGAAGCAAGTACACAAATAACACCCAAATCACACAATAAAACACAACTGCCACTAGTCGCTTCGCAGGGATCGTAAATGATTGAAAAAACAGGAACTGCGTAATGATTTAGGACAGGACGAAAACGTAACCTTGAAACACAGAAACAGGGAAGGATAAAAAACATTTAATTGTACACGCACATACGGGGGCATCAGACCAGCACAGAAGGCGTACTTGAAACATGGAAAGGAATGTAGAATACAAGAAGCCGCCGTGGTTTTATTTATGGCACTCGACTGGTGACCCGAAGGTTGCGGGAGCGAATCCCGGCCGCAGCGGCCCCATTTCGATAGAGGTGAATTAACAGAGGCCGGTGTACCTAGATTTAGGTGTACCTTAAAGAACAACAGATTATCAAAATTTCGGGAATCTTTCACTATATAAGGCGCCTCTCATAATCATATCGTGGTTTTTGGGACATCAATTCTCACAAATAATTATTATTAGGAAAAAAGAAGGATCCGATCTGCAGACAAACACGCATAATATATTCCATTATACATTTCACATCACAATAATAGCGAAAGCAAAAATCAAAGGCAGATAAAGCACCAACCCAGTGCAGTAAAGAATGTTTGCGAAGTAAAATGCGGGATTCATGCACACGTGAACCAAAATATTTTAAGCATATAGCTGATACCAGTGTGTCCATTTTTTACGCAGGTTGACACCGGCAGAAGTTATCCTTGCATGTCCATTCGAAATACCGGCCGGAAACTCACCCTGCAAGTGCATAATGTGTGGATGCCGCTTGTCACGTTTGATTTTTACTGTCCAAAGAAACCTCGTATCTTCGAAAGCGATACAGCTGTCAACGTTCCTGGAATGATTGGTGCACTGCGGCACGCAGCACATGGCCATGGTGACGGTAGCGAGCGCATAAAAGTGGAGGGTAACGAGCACCGTCCTTGCAACAGCACGCACGCCACGCGCAAGTGACTGGGCGGGGATGTAAAATGGCGGCCACGCTGCCGCCAAGGCCTAGGAGGCGGCACCTGCCCTTTCAAAAGCTGACACCACTCTAAGCGGGGGGGGGGGGAGCGCATCGAGGCACTCTACGCCCTTCAAGCCACCTCGCTAGTGATAAGGAAACCGCGCTTATGTACCATCGACCTCGGAGTACCGCCACCGGCAAATGGTGTATATAAATAGCACGCCGTTTGTATGACGAGGAACGTGCCGTATGTGGCGGAATGGTTTCGCGCTGCGCGTTGGGGATCGGGGGGTCTTAAGTTCGACTCCCGGTGACGGAACGTTTTCTCTTTTTTTGCCATATGCTATCTTTCATATTTTACAACGTCATATCCGTGACGCAAATGCGTCAGTGGAGCTGTGGTGGACTCCGGCATAAAATACTTTCGTGTTAAAAACACAAAGGC
This sequence comes from Rhipicephalus sanguineus, assembly GCF_013339695.2. NCBI lineage: Eukaryota > Metazoa > Arthropoda > Arachnida > Ixodida > Ixodidae > Rhipicephalus > Rhipicephalus sanguineus. The sequence goes on along the minus strand of NW_023615545.1, from coordinate 546,711 downwards.
TTGGCCTGAGCACAGGAGACGGCAAGTAGTTCCCTATACGCACCGAGTTAAGCATGCCCTTAAAAAGGTTGCTGTGAGGTATGGCGTGCTTGAAGTGTTCTCGGCACCAAGGAAGCTGAGTGGCTTATGGAGACGTATTCCACGAAGGAAGAAGCCACAGTGTGATACGAAGCATGGCCAGATCTGCGTGGATTGTGTTGTTGGCGTCATATATGAGATAGCACTGAATTGTGGGGTGGTTTACATAGTCCAGACGGGAACATTTCAAATCGTTAGAAAAGGGAACAGGATCGAATCTGGCCCTTCATTGTAAACAGTGCAAATGTAAGCCAGTACTGAATGAAATTAGAACTTCGGGTAGAAGTCATGAAAAAATGGCACATGAAATACTGGAGTCCTTTCACATTGCAAAAGTAAGGGCGAAGCGTGTTGCAGTGATAGCTCTGTGGCGTTGCACAGAACGGAACAAGATTTATTGCAATCTTTTTTTATAATCTCTTGAAACAAATTAGGATGTGAAGATGACACACAGTTATTGCATACGATGTTTTGTGTTATACCTATTTGGTTAGTTCGGTTGATGTGAAGGCGATTGCTATAAGAGCATGTGACCGCGTGAGTGTATATATATGAGCCGCGCTTTGGTGATTAAAAGGTTGGTAGTCTAGCCGCTTTCCTGTCTCCTTCGCCGTTTCCAGTGTTAGTCCGTTTTTGGCTGGATATATTTCCTTGACCTACGTTGTGTGTTGGACGTCGACCTACATGGCCAGCGTGTCGACGATGGTCTTAGACGCTCGATAATGTCATTGGTCTGTGGTTGGTAGGTGGTGGTCCGGCTGTGGCTTGTCTGGCTGTATTTCACGACAGCTGAGTTTTAGGTCAGCAGTACAGGCGTACCTCTGTCGGTGATGAAGACCTCTGGGCGCACTGTGCAGGACGATCTGTTCAACGAATAACTCGTCTACCGCGGCGACACTGCCTTTGGGCAGGGCCCTTGTTTCGGCTTAGCAGGTGAGGTAGTCGCGACGATCTCTCTATTTCGGGAAGTCGACGTGCGAACGGCCGTAAGTCCATCCCGATTTGCTGGAATGGTCGGAGAGGTGGTTGAACGGGCTGCAGGAGCCTAGCTGGCCAAGTCGGCAGTATCTTTCGTTGCTGACAGTCTCGGCAAGCCCTAACGTAAAGAACGACGCCAGCACTGAGGCGCCGCCAAGAATACTACTCCTGAATCCTCGCGAGCGTACGCGAGTACCAGAGGTCACCAGCCGCCGCGTCGTCATGCAGGGACCGGAAAATCTCCGGACACAGTTGCGAGGGCACAAGGAAAAGGTAGTTTGGCGCGGTGTGTGGACGAGTTCTTTGCGAATACGGCGCTTCGCAAGCAGAACAAAGACAATCACGCCTGAATGTTGTCGAGACGAGAACGGTCTTGCCTTCTAGGTACTCCACAAGGCTTGGTAGTTGTGTATCAGTGCGCTGTTGTTCGGCGAAGTTGTCTGCGCTTACAGTTCCCGTAAAGGCGCCTTCATCCTGATCGTCTTGCGGCGGTGGATCAATAGGTACGCGAGACAAGCTGTCAGCCATAGTAGTAATCAACGTGAAAAAGAAGATCTAACTACATTTAAGCTAACTACACAGCTATTTATACATTTAAGCAGTGAGCGTCTGAGTGTTTCCGTCCGCACTCGTACACCACGGTGATGTCGAATTCTTGGTGTTTCAGACTCTACCGACCGTGCGAGGTGACCGGAAGGGTTCTACATGTATGCCAGCCAACACAAGGCGTCACGGCCGCTGACCACTTTAAATGGTCTGCTGTGCGGAGAGGGGCGAAACTTTGTGGTGGCCCAAGTGATAGCAAGGCATTCGCTTTCCGTCGTTGTATGTATGACTTCGGCTTTTGATAGAGACCGGCTGGTATCGCAATGTCCCTTTCGAGGCCCTCTTTTCTCTTTACAAGCACGGCGCCGTCTCCTGTATTGCTGGCGTAGGTGTTAATTTTGGTTACGGCTTGTTCATCGAATTGAGGAAGAACAGGCGGCGACTGCAGGCGTCATTTTAGCCCCTAAGATTCTTCGATCGGCGGGGTTTCGCACTTCGGCTGGGGTTTCCTAGTCAACGTTATATATCGGCAGAACTATCAGTGGCGCGGCAATGTGGGAGGGTTCTTTACGAAGCGTCCTTAATAGGCACGGATACCAAGAAACCGGCGCACTGCCATCTTCTCGACGGATTGAGGGAAGTTCGCGATGGCTGCAGTCTTCTGTGAACCTGGGCGAACTCGAGACTGGCTGGCGACATGTCCCATGAAGAGCAAATGTTCGCACGCAAAATGGCACTTCTCTGCTTTCTGGGTGCGCCAGGATGACTTAATGCCTTGTAACACCGCCTCAAACCATCTATGGTCGTTACAATTTGCTGAAAAAACGACAATGACAACACGGTAGACGAGACAAGTCTGCCATCACTCTAAAAAAATAACTCGAAAAGGGAATAAACCGTTTGTCGTCTAGCGCATTCCCTTCTCTGTGTTTTTTTAATCTTTTACAACGTAGAGTCGCTAACCGACTACATGCTCTGGGAGTGCCCATCTTTACAGCACCACACGGACCATAGATTAACGGAGGAAGCATTTTATTTATTTCTCAAGAGCCACGACTGGTTTGATCAACTCCGGGCTGTCCAGAAGGCCCACGAGGCGGCGGTGAGGCTTCGCCTCCCTGTCCCAACGTGGGAGCGACCCGCAGTCTTGCCCTCATAAAAACGGGGTGAAGATCCTTCCAGACCCGAGTAACGTTTACTACCTACCTACCTACCTACCTACCTACCTACCTACCTACCTACCTACCTACCTACCTACCTACCTACCTACCTACCTACCTACCTGCCTGCCTGCCTGCCTGCCTGCCTGCCTCCCTGCCTGTCTGCCTTCCTGCCTGCCTGCCCGCCCAACCGCCCACCCACCTACCCAGCTACCTACCGACCAGCCTACCTACGTAGACTCGAGCTGAAAATTTATTTGACCAAGATTTTTATTGTAGAAATCGTAGAAATTTCTTTAGCCCGTATTAGGCTTTTTAGTGAGTATAATCAGAGTAACTTTTTGCTGCCTTTACGAAGTTTTTTGGTGGTTTCTGAGTGTTATTTTTCAGTCAATAGTTTCTTGAGGCTGATGCAGTTGTAGTTATTTCCTCCCGTAACATAGTTTTCGCGGCTATTGAAACAAAAAATACGGAGCGTGATCGCACTATGAGCCATCAAATTTCGAATTACTCACTATGGAAGGACGCAGTATTGGAAATATACACAGATATAAACGTATATACAAACACACACACAACCACGCACAACCACTTAATGTGTTGTGTTTTATCTTGTGTTTGTACTCCTGCAATATCTTGCTGTGCAAGATGGCAGTATTTGTAAATAAATAAATAAATAAATAAATAAATAAAGTAACCAACCATATTGAGCGACCGCTCTCGCTACACAACAGCACAGCGCCCAACCAATATATATAGTCACCGCATCTTGACCTGCAATATAGCGCCGGTGGGAGACATATGTTTGAAGTGATTAAACAATAAGCATTCACAGCGTGCGTGTAAACATGAGGTGGCCTGTAAGATTCGCTGAATCACAGCGACCTGTTGATATAAACCCGCCTATTCCCACTTTTTTGATCATCCAGTTGCAGCTGACACTCCGTCGTGTTGGCCGCAGCCACGTTGGCAGTGATGATGGAGAAGTCCGCAAAATTTACCTAAGCACACAGAGACACAGTACCAGCACATATTCAGGAATGCCGGCGAAGAAAAGCGGCGCCGCGTCTGTACCAGCTTCTTGGCGGCACCGTCGCTAGGCGCCTTTTCGAGGAGCACGGCGGTGCCATCAACATCAGCTGGCGACCACGATATCCATCACCGTAGTAATTTTCGGGGTCGTTGTTTTACACACGTATTAAATACATGGGCCGGCTGTCCACGGCTTCTTACGCAGCGATGTAATTACAACGAACGAGACGGCTCGCAGTCCCGGTTTTCACCGTGCTCGTATACTCGCGATGCACCGGCAGCCACACCTTAGTTCCGTCTGCCTCGCATCGGTGCTCGCCTAGATGCTTTACAATGATTGGCGCATGGAGCAAAAGACAGGATTCGAACTGTAATGATCAGCAATATTTTCTGTGAAACAAGCTCTCTGCGACGCTTGATTGACCTGCTCCGGCTACTCAGTCACATCGCGGTGCCGAGAGCATAGCGAAGCCTTTGTCTTATCGCCCCCGAGGTTATAGGCGGTGAGTCTACGGGAATCAACTACGGACGATCAAAGCAGCTTGCTTTGCTTACGGCTGACAGTGGTCTTCGTACATCTTCGCGGTTCGTCACGTTGCAGCGAGGCATCGCGGCGTCCAGGCTTGAAGGCTTGCTCTCGTACAAGCACGGCCGCTCGATGATGGAAGAAACGTGTGGGATCTAGCCCGCTTGCCCGGCCAAACGCCCGCGCGAGTTGAACTTGCCATCGGCGCACATTCACACAACGCAGCTAGAAGATCGGCGCGTACGTAGCTGTTGGCTACACGGAGGACCGGGCAGAGAAACACACAAAAGTATCCTAGAACACAGATATCAAAAACAGGTACAGAAAACCTAACATACAGATACAAAGATACATTGAAAATCCGGAGATACTTTCGCAAAAACAAGAAAAAGTGTCTCGGTATAAAACAGATACTGGAACACGTTTTTTTATTTCGGGGATACTGAAGCTCCGCAATGGCACATATTGATTGCAGCATAGTATTGTGTTGCAGCGCATGGAGAGTTGCAAGTCAAGCATATCGCTCGAATTACTAATGATCACTGGTGAATCAGGTCAGTTTCACACGAGACATGTGTTGTGGAGAAGGCTGCTGCATGAACTGCTCTTCAGCAACATCACCTTCTCAAAAGGCTGTCATCTACACAGCGTCGGTTCGGCCTCAGCGCGAAACTGGTGAACCAGAAAAGCCCGCTGTTGACGACGACCAGTTCATGTGATAACGAGTGCATACCGCCATCATGGACGAAAAGACCTGCAACATCGCCTTATCGCTTCTCGGGTCCACTAGGTACCGAAAAAAATGGAGTTGCTGCGCCTGCCCTGGGGGAGAGCGACTGTCAGCTGCAGGGGCCGACAATACCATTTCCTCGATTTTGCCACCAGCGGCATGGGGCGCCTTAACACACGGGCCATTCTATGCGTGTGGGGAATCCTTGACGCCATTCCCGTGTCGCCGACCGGTCGCGCTTTTGCTTTACTTAGCACAAAAAAGTGTTCATTTCCCTTATGAAAACGTGTCAGCTCATTTCGGACAAAACATTAACCAGATACCCGTCTCCTGCACACTGTCGTGATACAATCGATGCATCTTAAAAGTAACAGAAAAGTATCTCTCAGATACTATCACCGTACATCGCGATACTGTCCAGGCCTGGTGGTACAAACTTCTTACACTCGCCTACCTCCAGGGCCACAGCAAACCTACGCCGACGATTTGCAAAAATATGCAACACGGCTCTCCAGCTACGCTTCTTTTTTTCAGCTAAGCATCCGCGTTCTCAGACAGCTTTTCTCGCTCGTTGGGGCTCCACCACGGCGGTCTAGTGGTTATGGCGCCCGACTGCTGACCCGGAGGTCGCAGGGTCGAATTCGCGCCGTGGCGGCTACAATTTCGATGGAGGCGAAAATGTTTGAGACCCGTGTACTTAGATTTAGGTGCACGTTGAAGAACCCCAGGTGATCGAAATTTCCGGAGCCCTCCACTACGGCGTCTCTTATAATCATATCGTGGCTTTGGTATGCTAAACCCCAGATATTATTATTATTATTATCGCTCGTTGGTCAACAGTGATGCATAGCAATGACATACTAATCATTGCAAAAAAACACTTGTGGTGTTCGGGTACCTTCACTTGAACTCGGCACGCCTCTGGTGCATTGGCGGACAAAAGCCACCTGAAGCAGGAAGGTTGGAGTCATGTGGTAATAAACTCTTAAGCAGTGGTTCAAATTCACGTGATACAAAAATGCCTACGTAGTAAAATTTGATTGTATCACACTTTTACTACTATGTCATGTAGCGCGTTTGACACAAACACGACGTATTAATTTCATAAACGAGGGAGTTTACAAAGGTAGTGAGCCGCAGAAAACAGTATCTTGGCTAACGTTTCCTTACAGTGCACTTTGGGCCTGCCAGTATTGTGCCCACTACGCGTAGGAACGTCGCACGTGTCGAAGAAACCCCGAACTGCGTGAGCTTAAACAGGCCGTCGGGCATGATCAATGCGGTGTTCCTTCGATTCATCTCGTCCACTTCAATTTGCCAGTAGGCAGTCTACAAAACCACCGCCGAGATAAAGCTTGTGTTGCACAGCTGTACAAGTGCCGGCTATCCGTGGAAGGGGTACGTGTCCTTCTTCGTGATTTTGTTCAATCGGCGATAATCGACGAAGAACTGCAGTGATCCATCCTTCTTTTACAACAGCAGCTGTTATGAGATCACAGCAACGGCCGTTTTCTGGTGCCGTAGTTGTCCGCCGCCGGTGTCCGTAACCACAAACGCGCGAAATAAGAAATATAAGCGAAATAGGAAGAAATAACCGGAATCCAGCTACGTTCGAACATGGCCCCAGTGTTCTACCACTGAGTCATGCCGGTGCTTGAAACTCCTTTGCAAAAAAACACTATGCAGGCTTCATGTCGAGAAGGAACCACATTTACACACGTAATATAGCGTCGTAGAAGAGTAAAATAACAACCAGGCGTCACGCAACGCGAATTCTATAATCAGGCGTCACACAATGCGAATTGCGTAACGAGTGGGTTGTTGAATGCTTCGAACACATTACAAAGGGCTCTGCCGTAATTCTCGATCGTCATCAACCACAGCATCAACAAAGTGCACATAATTCCTTACAGGTGTTTAGCGGGTACACGGTCTTCCGCAGAATGACGAAAAATGGCACAGTGGCTGCTGCCATACTTCACAAAAACCTTGATGATTGTTAGCGTATTGGGTACCTCGCAAGTGCATTTCATTTTGGTTGCCAAGGAAGCCCATAAGGCTCCCATGATCCATTTCCTCAAGGGCTCAATAAAGTTTCTTTCCGTCTCTATCTCGTTCTTAAGTTAACATATGTTATATATACCGTGGTGCGACAGTGAAATAACGACCGGGCCTCACACAACGCGAATTACGTCTCTAGTGGGTCATTTAAAGCTTCCAACCATTACAAAGGGACCTCAGTCATAATTTTCATCTTCATCAGCCACCGCATCAACAAAGAGCACATCATGCTTACATATGTGTAGCGGATAGGTGGCTTCTCCGCAGAATAACGAATAATGGCGCAGTGGTTGTTTCCTATCTCACCAAAATTATAATTCTTTGAAAGGGCTGAGCACTGGGGGAGCTGGTAGTACGGAAAACTGCGCAAACTAAACAGGGACACACGCCTTGCGCTTGTGCGTGTGTCTTCCTTTTCCCTGTTTAGTTCGCGCAGTTTTTCGTAGGAATTATAATTCATGGCATAGCGGCCCGCAACGTGCTAGGGCGCGTTCCGAGGGACCGAAATAAAGTTTATTCATCCATCCATCCATAGCGGGTACCTTGCAAGTGTACTTGCATTGGTTCCTCCAAGACATTTTACATCGGGATCTAGACATGCCGCTCTTTCAGCTTTCGCTGTGACTGGGCTGCGCCTTCCGGACAGGCCTGTAGTTTTTTAAGAATGTACTGTTGAGAGAAGCCCACGGACCCTTGGCGGCTGTATGGTTTAGCCACGTAGTATTTCGCCGACTTGTTTCGCTTTGCAGTGGTTGTGTGTGGCCTTTCGTTCGCGTCCAGAGACTCGGTAAGGGCTCTGATGCAGCGGACGGACACATTCATCGGTTATAATGCGATGCTTAGCAACAGGGCTTTATTGAATTCGCTATAATGACGAGAAGCATTCCTTGTATTGCCATAGCTGGCCCCATATCAGTTCTTGCCTATGCAAGAGATGGTTCGGGATGATGTCGAAAGCTGGTTCAGGAACTTGGGTCATCGGAGTAGTTTCGGTGGAACCTGTGAAGGTGAAAACGTTGGTGGTTTCGACAATGTCGTCTATGAAGGCGACCGCTGTGCCTTTGTTGACGTGCTTGTATTAGTGGCCCAAATGGATGAGGATGACCTTCCTTTTCCCTCCACGCAGCTTGGCTAGGCTCTTGCGACGCAAGTACGGCGGCTTACCAACTGGTGCTGGGCGCCCTTAATGACGCCTTCTATGTGTGCGAATTTGTCAGTGCCGACGAAAATGGTGATCTGGTCTTCGTGAACGTTCAAGGCGTGGTTGCCTGGCGTCGTGTGTTGCGGTAGCGGTCGTTCTGAGGATAGCGTCGTCGACTCAAATCTTAGGTCGATGAGCGCACCATGCTGGTTTAAGAAGTACATACTAAAAATTATCTTTCGCGAACATTGATTCAAGAGGACGAATGTGGCAGGTTTTTGAACAGTGACTCTTGCAGTGCACGTTCCTTCCGCCGTTCGGATTTGGGGGCCTTCCCATGCAGTCTTGACTTTATTTATCTGTCGGCGAAGGAGGATCCGCTCATGCGGTAGTAGTCAGATCCGCTGTCAATTAAAGGAGTGATGTTGCTGTCGTCGATAAGGACGTCCAGGTAGCTTGTCCGTCGTTTTCCGTATCGGTTAACTCGCGGCGTCGGCTTGTTCGCTACTACTTCGTGGCGTCGTAGGCTTTCCTCTGGCGGCGAAGTTTTGATCACAGGGCTTCCTTGGGCTGGCGGCGTCTTCTGAAGATTTGGTCGCAGCGGCGTCGTCGGCAACGGATGATCTTCGAGTTTACGACGAACAGTAACCGCACCTCCATCGGTTGCTGCTTTTAATTTTCTGTATACGGGCTAGCCGCCCCGCGCTGAACCAGCGTACGGTCGACGCTGGTGAGTCGTGTCCCGCCAACGGTGAAATTGACAGCCGTCCAGGTTTCCAGTGCGTTGACGGAAGGTAGTCGGCTTTGTCTTGTGGCTGTTGAGCGCATCGTGGACGAGGTGCGTCGACGGCGAAACCGCGTAATCCTATCTCGTGGTACTGGCAGCGACGATAAGTGTGGCCGGCTTCCCCGCAGTGGTAGGAGAGCGAGCGGTGGTCAGGGGCGTGCCAGATGTTGGTCTTCCTCGGAGCGAAGCGCTGAATGGCAGACGGGCGGCATGGCATGGCATGGGCTGGCGACACAATTGCGGTGATCCTGATGCGGGCGTGGAGGTGCAGCGTTGCGGCAGGCTGCAGCGGTGTAGCTCACCGCTTATGGCTCAAGCTGCGCTGGCTCCCAGTGGTTGCTGGATTTCCAGGCGTACGTCGTCAGCGATCGTGTCCACTTGAGGCTGCGAGGACGGCAACAATAGCAAGTTTGACATTTGGGGCCCCAAGGAGCTTGGGGACCCAAGAAGCTTGCGCAGAACCCAAGCCACTCTTGGGCTCTTGAGCTCGCGTTGACGAAGACGCAAAAATCCAAAACTAACGTGGGTTCCCAAGGCGTCTTGGATCACCAGCGAGAATACACAGACGCAGCGCGGACCACGGCACAGTATGGCCCGCGTCTAGCATGATTTTAATTTCGTCACACGTGGCGCTCCGTGCGCTTGACCCAGCTCCTGTCACGATATCGCTCTGATGGTCTCGCGCGGGTCGTTGGATTGCAACGCTTGAACCTCCCCGTATGTCGTTTTCGATCGCCGTGGCGTCCGAAATGAATTCTATAACCGTCTTGGGTGGGTTGCGGAAGAGTCAGGCAAACAGCGCTTGCTTAATTAATTCACCGCCTCATTAAGCTAAATGCCCTTGATCTAAGAAAGTAGCGCCACTCTCGCCCGGCACGAGCTTTTCGAATCAGCTCCGGCGCACGCGCCACAGCATTCAATGCAGCGCGTGATTTCGCGCCATTTGTGCGCCCCAGTAGTGTAGAACATTTTAAAAAATGGATGATAAGAGCATCGAAAACGCTGAAAGAACGTTTTATGCAGAGACCGGTGTCTTCCCCGAGTGAATAGGGCTTACTAATTTTAAGCAGCTTTGAGGAGAGTTCAAACAGTGCAGGCGTTTTTTTTTTTTCAGCCACATTATAGCACACCTATACTTTTGCATCTAATATAGTTTTGTTGTGGCATATCCGCCTGTGCATGGGTTTTTTCTTCTTGCCTGTGCGCTTACGTGCTCCACAGGTACTTACAGCGTCGTCGCACCCTGTAATGACATCATGACTAGCACATCATCCGTCCGTGTGTTCATATTTTGACGTGAAAGTAGCTTTGCGCTGTGGTCTCCAAGCTGCAGAAACGTGGTTTTTGAAGCATTCGCGAAGATTTCCGGCCTCTGCCTCGAAGTCGATGTCAGCAGCAAGGGAGAGCGATCTTGTGAACCCAAATTAAATGTATCCGTGAGAAAATCAAATAATTATTGTGGCATCCAAATTCAAAGAAAATCGAACGACTTCATAAAAGCGTAATGTAACCCTTGCTGGCACTGCTCATCCGCAATACCATGGGCGCACTTTCCATTATTTTTTTCATGGCCTGCATTCGTTACACTTAAGTAACTGAGGCTCACATTAAAGCAAGGTCGAAGAATAGCGCCTCGACAAGCCGCTATTTAAGTGTTCAGTAAAACAGCCACAAATCTTGCAAGAACGTTACAGTGCGGGGAAAGAGACGAACGCACAGAGGCGACAGAGCTAAGCGCTGAATTCCACCTGACGTTTACTTGGAAAAGCACTCCTATGGTAGTGACACAACTGCGATTGTGCTCAAGGAAAACTGAAAAAAAGAAAACACCACTGCGCGAAAAGAGAAAGCTGATAACGAAGGTGGACCGTCATATGCAAGACAGACACCGCAATTAAGAGACAATCTAGTTTCTTAGTGGTTAAGAGAGAGAAACGAAGCCGAGTGGGTTAACAAAGCTTTGGTTCGGTTGGTTACCCTACACGCGGGGTGGGGGAAAGAGGGAACAAATGGGGAAGAAAGGAGGAGAGTAAGAAAGAGAAGAAACGAACAGTTACATTGAATTCATATTGAAACAACGCAAAAGACGTAGGACACAGAGAGGCTTGACCAACGCGCTGTTTCAATATAAACGCAAACCAACTGGCGCATTCTCCCTTTTGCTGCAGTTACTTTGAACACACACAAGGCGAACTCGCTCTGACAGGCGTTAGTGAAGTCCGGGCCGTCCTCAAGTAGCACAACAGGGCTTTCGTGGCCTTGTGCAGGTACGAAACCGTGAGCCAACCTCCTAGGACCTTCTTTTCTGGTGTGCTCTTGCATCAAGATGATGGCGCTTGGCTCCAGGACCACGTCGTTGAGTAATCCATGTCGTAAAGCAAATCGTAGCGTTTGTAATGCTGACCTCGCGTCGCTAAACGATTACCCATTGCTTATGTGACTGCTGAAGAATGTATGTGACCGCACCTTGAAGTGCTGAGTTCTGCTGCTGTCGAAGTCGTGATGTGGGAAAACTTGAATTGCAGTGATACGTCGCAACATATAACAACCACTTCTTTGGTAGGGCTGTTGGAATTAGCGGAGCCATCGGTGTAAACATGCATGCGGTCAAAGTAGGCTTCGTTCAACAAAAGAACGTTTAACTGGGCAAGTTGGTGTGATTCCATTGTGAATGAATACAACGCGCTAAAGAACGAGGACGAACAGAAGAAACAACAGACCACGGCGCTGACTCGCAACTAAAACTTTATTTCACAAGGAACAGAATAAATAGCATCTGGGAAAGGATATCAAAAGACCATCACGTATGCACAAGGCGACAAAATAAACTTTTAGCTGCGAGTCAGCGCCGTAGTCTGTTGTTTCTTCAGTTCGTCCTCGTTCTTTAACACGTTGTATTCATTCACGATTCGTTCAACAGATGCAAAGACAACTGCTTCAGGGCTAGTAGTTGCATGGGTGTCTTAACGATTCCAGGAACCGATAAGCACACATCAACTTGACGTAGACACCACAACGCAGATGCCGGGCGCATGGCAGCTTGCAGCCACGTGGTAATATATCCTGGTGTTCTATTACAATACCGCAGTTGCACCCCCCTCGATGGCAGAGTGCCACTCACGTTCACCATCCCGAGCACTTCATAAACAAGGCTCGTCATTTTGCTCCCGATGAGCTGACGCTCTTGTCTCGTTCGACGTCGCTTTTCACAAGCGTTCACATTTGACTAGCCACCGGAAACACGTGCCGCCGCCCTTTAAGACGACCCTACGCTGCCAGAATGACGCCTGTCGACGTCCCTGACTGAAGGCTCCTTCTGTTTTGCCTTCGAATGCTTACTTCATGTTCAAAAACACCTTCTACAAGTAAGTGCACACGAACACCGATGGAGGGATCTCGGTATGGGACTTCCCTCTGTATCTGCATATTCCCCACTGTATACCATTAATATGCATATTAAAGGAACTCTGAGTCTACCTGCTTCAAACTTAAACGATGGAATGACTTGAGAATCGGCACTCGCCTCTTTCAACACTCCGCCCAAGGTCTTCTACGTTAAGTAGATGATGTGTTCTGAATAATTTCGCGAGAAGAAGTTCTCCCATTCCCGTACCATTTAAATAGCATTTGAAGCATCTATTCAATTCAAGATGAGGTAAAAAGAGATGGCGAGCTACCTTTCCTGGATGTCCTTGACAAACGTGACCAGCGCAGTCTGACATTTTCTGTCTACAGAAAGAGCACCCACACCGGCATTATGACTCGGTGCACCCGACAAACCAGAAGATATCCGTGGTTGCCTCACTTGTCGCCAGAACCAACCGCATCTCCACAACACCAAGAAGCAGGGCTGCTGACCTACAGCAAGTGCACCGAGATCTCTCGGCATGTGCCTACCCCGAAGTCTTTGTTGAATTCGGTGGAACGCCAGCTGTATCAGCCGCCAAGACCTTAGCATGTGTTCCCAAGAAAACGTGCCACTATACCGTACGTGCATGGTGTGAGCGAGGGTTTGGCCCGCGTTCTACGCCATTACGACGTCCAAGTAGCCCATGTTTCTAAACGAAAATTACGTCATCAGCTACTAAATGTGCAAGACAAGCTTCCAAAAGAAATGTTTCCTGGCGTCTTTTACCGGACCTCATGTAAAGACTGTGATTGCGTATATATCGGCGAGACAGGAAATTTTTAACAGCGGTTAAAGCAACATGCCGATCACTTCAACAAGACAAAAAGACATGGTGGATCCCTTCGTCATAGGAATCGGAATAACACGAAAGTAAAGCGTGCCCTTACAGAAGTAACTGAATGTTTACTGTACATTGATATAAGAGAGTTTGCACAATGTAGATTCATGTCTGGCAGCTAATGGCACCGTTTAACGTGTATGCACCCACTTTGATAATTGCTGGCACATCTCCATGCCGACGACTAACCTCCATGTTAAATGATTAACCAAACCCTTGTGGTAGCTGTAGTAGTTAACGGTGAAAGCGTAATTTGAGAACAAGGTGTGATAGCCAGAAGAGCATCGCATATTGGACGCAGAACTTGGTCGCCATCCCGCGGCATGTTAAAATGTGACTGAACACCACGGCCGGACTGGAGGGAAACGCAAAGCGCGTCGTGCTGCGCTGCCCCGTTAGCCCGGCCGCGATTTTTCTCCGGCGAGCGCGTGAGCGGAGAACGCGGTGTTACAGCCAGGTGAGGCAGGCGCGCGTCGCAGAGCTATTTTCAGTTTGGATTAGCATGATGCTATGAGCGAGGCCGACGCTTTTACGACGCTTGGGCTTAGGTCGCCACCTCGCGGTGTGTTAAGGCATTGACAAAATTGAACTTCTATTGAAAACGCGCCGAAAGGAACGGATGTGTAACGCGTTGCAGGTGCTAATCGCGGAGTCCACAGTAATGACGAAATACTTTACCTTACAGCTCCCAGAGTGCTACACCACCCCGCCGAGCGGGACAGTGATGGATATAAAAGGAGCGTTTGTAAAGCTTCTAGAGTGTGTGACCGTGGCGCAGTGGATAGCGTGCCGGGCATCTGTTGTTGCGGACCGACCGGTCGTGGGTTCGATACCCGTTCACGGAACCTTTTTTCTTTGCCACCTGATCGTGTACATTTTTTCGACGTCTTCCGTGACGGAAACTCCTGAGTCTTGGGGGCTCCCGGCATAAAACCCTTCCTGTTGAAAAGTGTCTTGAAAGGCCTTGGCAGAGCATGCAGAAAACTTGAGCCATCAGATCGATTGGGTTAACACCATAATCTTGGAAAAAGAGAAAGATCTGTCTTCAATACACCTCTTGGAATGCATTCTGATTCAAACGACGGATAATACATTGAACCGAAATTATGGGACCATTCCTCATACCTGCACACGCTGCTTACGTCACATTTAAAGCCTTCATAAACATCGTTTCACACGTCCTCGCTTTCACAGTGAACAAGGCTCCCGTAAAAGGAGCCTGAACATCTCTTTTTTCGTATTGTTTTTCATGGTCGCTGTCATTCCTTTAATTCTATCAATACCGCATAACGAAGCATGGGGCCTCCGCGTTGGAAAACACGCTAAGTGATTAGCTGTCGTAAGTGCCGAATGTGCAATCTCAGCGTCTCAACAACGATATGAGTTGACCGGCTATTCTTGTGCAATAGCGATAGTTGCAGCATCTGGGAAGGCATGCTAGCAGAGGAGCGATTTCTGCCACTGCATGCTTTTTAACGTTAGTAAAACGTGTTGTGGGGCTAGTCGGTGTATGTTACAAGAAAAGTGGACGACGCAAGGAAAGGAAAGCGAAAGGAAAGAGCGCCAATCTGTCCTTTCGCGTTTTCCTCTCGCTGGTTTGCGTCGTCCAATTGTCTTGTAACATGCTTTATAACGGTAAACTTTCTATCTTTTGTTCTTTCTTCTTTTTATTGTAAACATCGTTACACAATGACAGGGGCCAAGATAAAAGCTGCTATAAGCAGCTCGAGAAGCTCTCAGCCCCCGGAGCTGCATGGCGGCAGCAAGTGGCGGACATGGCAAATTTGAGTGTTAATAATGAGGATTTCATCTACACTGTGTAACAACAATTACACAACGGTTACAAGCGCAACAATTACAAAATAAAAGAAACTTCCTAAATGTAAGTATAGGTGTGTAGACAGTCGTTTATCCAACAACGTAATTTGAGAGCATGATCAACAAACACGCTTCTTGTGACTTCCAACAGAAATAACCTGAGATAGTTGCCGTATGAGCGAAGCCAGTTGAGACCGTTTGTGGTTTCCAATCCAGCATGATGAAGTGAATTCAGCAATCTGGGTGATTTGCCGTTTACGTGCCATAATTTGTTCTTGATTGGGGTTTAAATCAAAGTGACGGGTGGCGTGGGTATAGCTGCATTTTGTATATACAAGCTGTTTCTTTCAATACGCTCTTTTCTGAGTTATCATTAGAGAGCCATAGGCGAAGCAGAAAATGATTGTGTAGTGAATAGACAATGGGGATATTGTACTGCATGAACAAGTACTCAATGTGAGGTTGGTGCTGTACATTTGCTATATTAAGTATTATCTTGTTTTCTGCAATAAGTGTAATTTCTTAAGGTTAGATTCAGTTGTAGTGGCCCGAAGAAAGTGTGCGTAATTGATCCGAGTTGCCAATAAGGAGTTTCAGAGATGTTGGTAGACGATTTCTCTTCGAAATAAGCATTACTGCGATACGGTTAATCTTTTTTCAACAAAGTCGACGTCTTGGGGGGTGGGGGGGGGGGTAATCGGAGATCTCTGTTCGTTCCGCGTTCGTTCTGGCGGTGTTACGTCAGAAAAGTGGGCGGTCCGCAGCTCTCTTCCGCCGAGAGGAAGACGACAGCCAATCGTCAAGCGGGTAGCGGCGAGCTTTCCGGAAGTAGACGCGCATCGTTTGTCCTCGGCAAAGGGACCGAATATTTGAAAACGATGTGTTCTCGCCTTCTAATAAATACAGTTGTTGATATTGTTTTCCTTTTCAAGCTCAACCAGTTTCTGAAACAGCAATAGCTTTGAGTGCTGATATTTATTGGTGCTAGTTTTTCTAACGTGCTTGCTATGTTAAGTCGCGCACGCGAAGAAAAAAAAGAAAAGTTACGGTGGCTCAGTTTTTCAAATGTTACCGGAATGTCGACTTCCGGGTCTCTGTTCGGATCGTCAAAGGGAGCTTCTGCTGGCTTTTATAAAAGAGCGCCACAATAGCTACGCCGTCGCGCCCGCTGGGGCCGTCGTTCACGAGTGAGGATAGGACGACACGTGGCAAGGGCTGATAGCGCTTTTGAACTAAGAAGTCCCTGCGCATAAGACCACAGCCCCGTGCAGGCCCGTTCATTTCGTTCGCACTGTTCGTTTGGAGAACCGAAAGCGACGCCGCACTCGGTCATGGCTTCAAACGCATCTCGCACCTCCAAGCGCAAGAGAAGCACACGTCGCAAGCGCCATTTTCTGAAAATCAGCTGTTGCGGCAGCCGCAACCGCCGCATCATGCCGTGCGAAGCCGTTTGTTCGCTCGAGAGAACGCGTGCGAACGGCCTCGCGATCCGTTAGTTTGTAGCAGGCGACATGCTCGTTATGACGTGGATGACGTCACCAAAAAATAAAAGATCAAGCAAAAAGAAAAATGGCTACGCCCCACAGAGACGTCGTTTTTTCCGGCTTCGGCTAATCGCGTGCGCCGCCAGAATGGGTGCAGAACGAACGGCGCAGAACAGAGATCTCCGATCAGCCTACTCGTTATGACGCGATATGACGTCACCAAAAAAGAAAATATCAAGCAAAAAAAAAGAAATGGCGACACCCCCGGCCTTGAGTGGCATCTCCCGCTTCAGCCAATCAGCGCGCTTGTTCTTGCCCAGGAGAACGAACAAGCGGAACGAACAGATCTCCGATCGCCCCCTTGGTCCCACTGTAATGCGCTGAAAAAATATGTCCCTAATTGTTTAATATCATTGACTAATTATATGTTTTGGTTCATCACTAATGTGTGAGTATGTGGAATTTTCGCCCCTTTGTCGTAAAAAATTACCGCTTTGGTTTTAACGCAATTTATTTTTAGGTGGTTTTCTGTTGACCATGTGTACATGTTGCGGAGAAATGCACTGTCGCTATTGAGTGGTAGTGTACCATGTAGATGAAATGAATGCGCTCGTGTCGTCCGCATATTCGATATACTTAGCATTGTTTTAAATAGAATGACGTCTTATATATTGTTACGGACTCGTAAACGAGGTTGAATAGAGGTTTATTTACAGGGGATGGACGGCGAATGCGTGCCGGTACTGCGCGTCGTTCTTCTCTTCCTCACACCTCTATTGTTGTCGCTGCTGCTGCTTCACTGAATCAGACCCACTGTAACATTTCTCCTCTCGCAGGCGAAGCCCTCCGGGCGAGAAGTCAGCGAGGTAGTCGCTGAGTGAACGGCTTTAGACGGGCTACATGCGTGACTTCGGTCTTTGATGACCGTCGTCCGCTGGCAGTGAGGCGTGCAATTCTATAATTAACTTAACTAAGACGCTCATTCACGACAAACTGTTCAACATAGTCGGCGAGTAGTTTTCAGCACAGTCCACGTTTACGTACAGGAGCCCATAACCACACTAAGGCTGGTAAGTTACTTCCCGGTGTCTGCTATGGCATCGCGATTTCGACCATTCTTGTGAAGCCAGAGTACGCAGTCGAGCGAGTCGCCGAGCCTCCTCCGCCCGGCAAAGGCTTTGCGCGATACAAGCGTCGACATGAGTACAGAAAGGAAATATAGTATCCAAAGTGTACCTCGCTGGACGAGCGTAAAGAAAAAAACGGGCTGTATCCAGTGGTCTCGTGTTGCGCGGTGTTATAGGCGCATGTGACGAACGGAAGCACTTCGTCCCAGTTCTTGTGGTCCGAGCGAACGTACATAGATATTGCTACGTACCAGCGGCATCGCGGCCAAGGAGACGAAGAGAGGACGAAACAGACAGACTGGCGCGTGCTGTTCGCGTCGGTTGTGCTGCTCGCCTAAGCTGAAAACAATACAGGGATACGTATCCCTCTGAGCTGGTATCTTTTTCCGCAACATATTTGGTGGAGTGGTGCGATCCCCTACCTCGCCACGGAACTCCGCAGCGGACGTTGTCTCGAGGATTTCCCCATGGCCTCGCAAGACTCGGCTACATCCCCGCCGCCCGCATTGCCTCCTGCCCTACCTGCCAACCCACCGGCCGCACCCACTTTCGTCACGCTTCCCGCCGTGAAAGAGCCTGGCGTCTTCTCGGGCCTCGAAGGTTCTGACGTCGACCAATGGCTGCGCCTGTACGAACGCGTCAGCGCCAGTTACAGGTGGGACCCCACCCTTATGCTCGCGAATGTCATATTTTACCTGGACGGAACCCCTCGTCTCTGGTTTGACACCCATGAGCATGAGGTTACCAGCTGGGACAGCTTTAAGGAAAAGATTCGCGAACTTTTTGGCAACTCTCTTGGACGTCGCCTCGCCGCAAAGACTGAATTATCGACTCGCACGCAAAGCTCCACTGAGTCCTACCTCAGTTATATTCAACATGTCCTGGCCCTCTGCCGCAAAGCTGACGAAACCATGTCTGAGCAAGAACAAGTTGCGCACATACTCAAGGGTATCGCCGACGACGCGTTCAACTTGTTGTTGTGCACTAACGTGTCCTCTGTCGATGCGGTCCTTCAACAATGTCGTCGCTTGGAACAGGCTAAAAGTAGGCGTGTCTCCCCACTGTTCCCGCGCCTTCCGAATACCGCAGTGACGTCTTCTTGCCTCGCTACATACCGGCAACCGGACGCCTGCGATAACTTGACCCGACTCGTTAGGCGTGAACTTGAAGCAGCCGCCCCTGTTACCGTGGCACCACCATCCTCTGACACACCTCCTTCCGTCCCTTTACCCCTTCTTCAAGCAGTAATCCGACAGGAAATTGCCAGCATGGGTGTCTGCTCTATTTCGACGCCTCCCCGTACCGACTTCCCGCCGCACTTCACGCCCCCACGTCGACCCCCGTCTGGCTCGCCACCAGCGTTCCGTAATCCGTCCGAATGGAGAACACCTGATGACAAGCCCATATGCTTCTACTGTCACCGAATAGGACACATATCTCGTCATTGCCGAAGTCGCTGGGGTCCTCCTGCACAAAATTTCCCGCCTTCCTTCAATAATCGTCCCGCTCCTCGTTCTGCAACCAGCCCAGACCACTCTGCCCCTCCTGCCCACTTCGCCCCTCCAGCCCACTCGCCCCTCCGGCCCACTACGCCCCTCCGGCCCACTTTGCCCCTCAGGCGTACTCTTCCCATCAGGACCACTTTGCCCCCCACGATCCCCACTACTCCCGCTCTCCCTCACCCCACCGTCGCCAGTCCCGTTCGCCTCAGCCCCGACGACCACCTTCCCCCGCTCCCCCACGACGTTCGCCGACGGAAAACTAAATGCTGCAGCCCCTGGAGGTGGCGCTGCATCAATCGGACCAAGCGAAAATCCTCCACTGACCATACCGACGAAACGGAACCTTATTGACGTACAAGTCGACGGAGTGCCTGTGACAGCTCTAGTCGACACTGGCGCTCAAGTTTCCGTTATGAACTGATTTTAGACGCAAGCTCAAGAAAGTTCTCACACCTGCGACGACTCCATTTGTCCGTGTTGCCGACGGCGGAACAGCATCTGTCGTGGAATGTGCTCCGCTCATGTAAGCATTGCTGATCGCCACACAGTTGTCCTCTTCGCCGTCCTTGAACAATGTCCCCATGATGTCATCCTAGGCCACGACTTCTTGTCTGCGCATTCTGCCCTCATTGACTGCTCGGCCAGTACGCTCCGTCTCCACTTGCCCATGATCGACCCTCCTGTGCCCCGGCCGAGTCGCCTCTGCGCTGCCGGATACGCTCGCCTCTCACCCCAAACACTGACCTATGTCGAATTTTTCGCAACACCACCAGTTCCCGACGGCGACTATGTACTGACCCCTATCACCGATGTCCTGATAAGTCGTGGTATTACGCTACCACACACGGTTCTTTCTGTCACAGGGAACTCCACGTGCCTTCCTGTTGTCAATTTTAGTTTGACACCGCAAGTGCTCCCGCAAGGCATCTCTTTGGCATTACTTTCGACCTTAGAAGACAGCGCGGTGGCTACTCTCACGGTGACCGCTCCGTCCGATCCCCATGCCCAGCAACAATCTAATCCTTGTCCCGACAGCGCCATACGGTCGATGATTGCTTGCACCTTAACGCCGCAGCAGACTGACGAGCTCCACCAGCTTCTGCTGTCCTACGTCGACGTTTTCGATCTCAGCGGCCGTCCTTTGGGAAAAGCTACTGGTGTAACCCACCGCATCAACACAGCTGACGAGCCTCCTATTCATAGGCACCCATATCGCGTGTCGGCGACTGAGCGTCAAATTATCCAAGCTGAAGTCGACAAAATGCTCGCCAAGAACATCATTGAGCCGTCCTGCAGTCCTTGGGCATCACCTGTCGTGCTAGTGCGCAAGAAGGACGGCACATGGCGTTTCTGTGTCGATTATCGCCACCTAAACAGAATTACAAAAAAAGACGTCTACCCTCTGCCACGAATAGATGATGCCCTTGACTGCCTCTATGGTGCCCGCTATTTTTCTTCCATCGACCTCCGTCCCGGGTACTGGCAGATTGAGGTGGACGATATGGATCGTGAAAAGACGGTATTTATCACCCCCGATGGCCTATATCAATTCAAGGTCATGCCCTTTGGCCTTTGTAACGCCCCAGCCACCTTTGAACGAATGATGGACTCTTTGCTCCGAGGATTTAAATGGTCCACCTGTTTGTGCTACTTGGACGATGTCGTTGTTTTTTCCCCAACATTTGAAACTCATATAGAACGTCTCTCCGCCGTCTTAGCCATCTTCCGTCGTGCTGGCCTGCAGCTGAACTCATCAAAATGTCATTTTTGCCGCGACCAAAATACAGTACTTGGCCATTTAGTGGACGCTAACGGAGTACAGCCAGACCCGGCGAAAATCAGCGCAGTCAAGAACTTTCCCGTTCCACGATCTGTCAAGGATGTTCGCAGCTTTCTCGGGCTATGTTCGTATTTTCGACGCTTCGTGAAAAATTTTGCGGATATAGCGAGACCTCTTACGCAGCTCCTCAAGCAAGACGTCCCGTTTACATGGGGCTCAGAAGAGGCTTCTGCGTTCTCCAATCTCATCGCGCTCCTCACTACTCCAATTTTGGCCCACTTTGACCCTGCTGCCCCTACTGAGATCCGCACGGATGCAAGTGGTCATGGCATCGGCGCCGTGCTTGCTCAACGCCAACGTGGCCACGACTGCGTTATTGCGTACGCCAGTCGCCTCTTATCCGCCCCCGAACGCAATTATTCAATCACAGAGCGTGAGTGTTTGGCTCTCGTTTGGGCGGTTGCCAAGTTCAGGCCATACCTATACGGGCGCCCATTTTCGGTCGTTACCGACCACCACGCGCTCTGCTGGCTGAACTCTCTTAAAGACCCCTCAGGGCGGCTTGGTCGCTGGGCTTTGCGCCTCCAAGCGTTCTCCTACTCAGTCGTGTACAAATCTGGCCGCATGCACCAGGATGCCGACTGCCTCTCCCGGTACCCTGTCGACGATCCTGATGACACTGACGCCAACACGATCTGCTCCATATTCTCAGTGTCCAACTTGGTTCACATTGGGGAAGAACAGAAACGGGATCCCGTGCTCCTCGACATCATCACCCGCACGGAATCTTTCCCAAACGACGCCTCTGTTCGCCACTTTGTGCTTCAAGAGGGCGTCCTCTACCATCGAAATTTCCGACCTGACGGACCTGACCTTCAAATTGTCGTGCCTAAGCATTTACGACGCAGTGTCCTCGCTGAACTTCACGATGCGCCGACAGCTGGACACCTCGGCGTCTCTCGCACATACGAGCGCGTACGCAGCCGTTTCTTTTGGCCAGGTCTTGCTCGCTCAGTACGCCGCATGTCGCCACGTGCGAGTTATGTCAACGCCGCAAAACACCGTCGCTGCTACCCGCTGGCCATCTTCAACCACTGGACATACCCACGGAACCCTTTTACCGTGTTGGATTAGACCTTCTTGGACCTTTTCCCGTCTCAACCATAGGAAGCAAATGGATCGCAGTGGCTACAGATTACGAATGGATTACACGCTATGCGATCACGCGAGCTCTACCGACAAGTTGTGCAACCGACGTTGCTGACTTTCTGCTACGGGACGTTATCTTGGTTCACGGTGCCCCAAGACAACTGATCACAGACCGTGGCCGTCAATTCCTGTCTCAAGTTATCGCCGACATCTTACGTTCCTGTTCTACGCAGCACAAACTGACCACTGCATACCACCCTCAATCCAATGGGCTAACGGAACGCTTTAATCGCACGCTTACGGACATGCTCGCTATGTATGTGTCGCCGGACCACCGAGACTGGGATGTTGCCCTACCCTACGCAACTTTTGCGTACAATTCATCGCGTCACGACACGGCAGGCTTTTCCCCTTTTTATCTCCTGTACGGAAGAGAGCCGACTTTACCGCTGACACGATCATTCCTACCTCCACCTCGTCCACCAGCGAGTATGCCCGAGACGCAATCGCGCGAGCCGACGAAGCCCGACAGCTCGCCCGCGCTCGGCTGACGGCGTCGCAAACCAAACAACGACGCCGGTACGATGCTACTCATCGAGACGCACATTTCGTTCCCGGTGCCCTTGTGCTGCTCTGGTCCCCTCATCGTCGGGTGGGCCTATCCGAAAAACTTTGTCTCGTTACACGGGACCTTACCGTGTACTGCGTCAGGTAACACCTGTTACCTATGAGATTGGCCCCATCTGTCCATCGCCATCTGTTCGGTCCAGCGATATTGTTCACGTTTCACGGCTCAAGCCCTACAACACCGCTTCCGAAAACGACCTTTAAAGCCCCGGGACGGTGCTTCGGCCGCCGGGGGTAATGCTACGTACCGGCGGCATCGCGGCCAAGGAGACGAAGAGGAGGACGAAACAGACAGACTGGCGCGTGCTGTTCGCGTCGGTTGTGCTGCTCGCCTAAGCTGAAAACAATACAGGGATACGTATCCCTCTGAGCTGGTATCTTTTTCCGCAACAATATCATGTTCACGAGTGTTCTATTTGTGCGCTCCTTCAAGCCATTTGTCTGGGGATGATAAGGCGTTGAGTGTCGCAGTTTGGAGGCACACTGTCGCAGAAGTTCTTCAACCACATTGGCCGTGAACTGACGGCCATGGTCACTAGTTATCACACGAGGGGGGCCATGCCGAAAGTATTATGCAATGCAGCATGAACTGCGACACTTCGCCAGCAGTTGCAGAGGGTAGTGCTGCCGTCTCGCAGAACCGAGTCAGCTACTATGATCCAGCGGTTGCCTTTGGATGAACGTGGAAACGGTCCGATCAGGTCGATGCCTACTTGTTCGAAAGGTGAGCTGGGAAGTGCTACAGGCTTTAGGCAACCGGAGGGAGCGTTGGTAGGTCTTTTGTGACTCCGACACTCAGCGCAACTGGCTACGTATGTCTCCGTTGTCTTGCCCATTTGAGGCCAGTAAAATCTTTCTTTGGCACGATGGAGTGTCCGCATGGATCCTAAATGACCTGCAGTTGGGTCACCGTGCACGACACGTAAGACAGAAGAGCGAATGGCTTCTGGCACCACCAGAAGGTAGCTTGCACCTGTCGCGGAGAAATTCTTCTTATAAAGCACCCCATCCCGGACACAAAACGACCTGCTGATGAGTCTTTCGCGGCAGAGAAAAGAGGCTCTAGAGTCGGATCCTTACTTTGCTGTCTCGAGAAGGTTGCCACATCTGGGAAATCTCGGCGTACGGTTGCGATTACGTGGTCGACGCTATCTGCATCACATTCCGTTGTACGGAGAGGCATCCTGGAAAGACAGTCAGAGTCAGCATGTCGTCGCCCGCCCTTGTATGGGGCAGTGAAGTTGTAGTCTTGCCGACGCAGAGCCCATCGAGCAAGGCGTCCTGACGGATCCCGAAGATTGACGAGCCAGCACAGAGAATGATGGTCCGTGACGATCGTAAACTGACGCCCGTACAGCTAGCTATGCCCGAAACCGCTGAACAGCGAAAGTAACAGCGAGGCATCCTTGTTCAGTTACCGTGTAGTTGTGCTCGGGTTTGCCTAATGATCGACATGCGTAGGCGATGACGTGTTCCCTGTTATCCAAACGTTGGACCAGCACAGCACCAAGACCGACGCCACTCGCATCTGTGTGGACCTCTGTTGCCGCGGTAGGATAGAAGTGGCGGAGTATCGACTGTGACGTCAGGAAGAACTTCAGCTTCAGCTGCCGAAATGAAGCTGAACACTCGGACGTCCACTCGAACGGGGCATTCTTGTGCAGGAGGCTTGTCAAGGGATAAGCGACGTCAGCAAAACGAGGAATGAATCGCCTAAAGAGGAGCATAGCCCCAAGAAGGTGCGGAGTTCTTTGACAGACTGAGGTGGCTCAAATGCTTCAACAGCCTCTGTCCTTGCAGGGCGGTGCCTTGCGCCGTCTTTATCCACGAGATGTCCCAGCACAAAGGTTTGGCGTTCACCGAAATGGCATTTCATGGAGTTGAGCACAAGAGAAGCCTTTTGTATGCAGCTGAGCATAATGCCTAGACGCTTGTTGTGCTCGTCAAGTACGCGTCCAAAGATAATAACATCATCGAGATAGCACATGCATATCTCCCATTTTAAACCCCGCAGAATGGCATCCATGAATCGTTCGAAGGTGGCGGGCGCGTTGCACAAGTCGAAGGGCATAACGTTGAATTCAAAAAGCCCATCGGTTGTTACGAACGCCGTTTTTTTTTCTTTATCCTCGGTATGCATCGGGATTTATAGCCAGGTCTCAAGTCGACGGAAGAAAAGTAATAAGTCGAATGAAGACAGTCCAACGCATCGTCTATACGCGCAAGCGTGTAGACATCTTTCTTAGTAATGGCATTGAGCCGACGTTAATCGACACAAAATCGCCAACTTCCGTCCTTCTTTTTGACGAGAAGGACAGGTGCGGCCCAAGGACTCGCAGACTCCTGAATTACTCCCTTTTGCAGCATTTCTTCAACTTGCTCGCTAATTATCTTGCGTTCAGTCGGTGATACCCGGTACGCCTTCTGTCGTATAGGGTTCGTTGATCCGGTGTTGATATGATGGCGTATTCGAGACGCTGGAATAGAGGATGCCTTATCGTTTTGCGAGAAGTCGAAGACTTGCGAGTGCTTGGATAAAATGGCCAGTAACTTGTGGCGCTCACTCGTGCTAAGAGACTTGCTTACCATCTGTAGTAGTTTCGAGTCCGAGGGGCCCGAATGGAAGGACTCGTCTGCAGCAGCCTCGAGTACAGCCAGTAAAGCCGGTGTTTCTTCTGTGAAGAGTGCGAGCTTCATGCCAGAAGGTAGAAGTATGGGCTGGGTCGTGTATTTCATCGTCCATAATCCAGAGCGTCCGTCAACTACCGACACCATGCAATGTGGCACCAGCACGCCCTTCTTTACACAGGCTGAGTGGAGAGGTTCTGTTGCAGCGTCAAATGTAGTAGGAGCTGTACCGGAGCAAATTACCGGAACACACACGGTACACCACGCTGGAACAACGACATCCTCCGCAACACAAGAGACTTTCTTGACGCGGCGAGTTCTCCACGAGTCCGGTCATATCCTCAGGATGTACCGAAAGCTCTCCACTCCGACAGTCAACAGTAGCACCACACTCCCGCAAGAAATCTATGCCTAAAATAACGTCGTGCGTAGAGCCAGGAATTACGGTGAATTCAGTGGTAAATACTGTGCCAGACAAACATACATCAGCAGTACAAACACCGACCGGGCACAGAGTGTCACCACTAACACTACAAAACGTCGACATTTTCTTCCACAAAAACATAACTTTTTGTACCAGTGGAGCTTTAAAACTAAGGCTCATCACGGAAATTGTTGCCCCAGTGTCTACAAGAGCCATAGTAGGAACATTGTCAACACACAAGTACACTTTGTTTTTCAGCGTGAAGGCTGACGGAGGTATATCGGTTGGCAGCGCACAGTATCCAGCGACCTCACCCGCATCGGCCGCACTGCCTAGTTTTCCGGTGGTGGTGATGGAAGGCGACGCCGCGGCGATGGCGACCGCGGAGCACGTGAAGCAGGCGGTGGCGTTAAGCTGCGGTCGGAAGCTGGTGACGAGTTCCGGAAGTTGCCTTGACGAAATCGTTGACTGGATGTTTGACGTGTTGGCCATGACGTTGAAAAGGGTTGATCGTTCGACTGGTAGGACGCACGTGAAGGCGTTCTGGGAATTGCCACCCACGGTCACAAAATCTGGAGATGTGGTCTGGGACGCCGCAACTGTAGCACACACGAGGAGGCCGAAATGTGCAGTGCAGCTCGAACCCTTCATTTCCGTCAGCTGGCATGGAATATCTGTCCTGATTGTTGTAAGATCTGTATCCCGTTGTCGTCGAATCAGTGGTCTGGAACCGCTGCGTCGGATAGGTGTTCTGTCGCTGCTCCTCGTTGGTGAAGCGAGGTCGGTTTGCCGACTCGGGCCGAAGCACAGCTCGGTAATTGTCCATGTTCGCGGCATTAATAGATGGTGGTGATGTGACTGGAGGTAGTCTGGGCTCGGTGCCTCGGGAGTCATCACGGCCGCAACGACCCATTTCGTGGCATCGGAGCAGCTCTTCTCGTACTATCTGTCGTATTGTCGACGACAGGTCGGACAGCGGGCTAGCATCGACACTGGCTACTGTGGGCACATTAGCCAAACGGCCAAATTTCGGCGCTATACGACGCATCTTGAGTGCTTCGAACGTCCGGCAGTGCTTCATGACGTCTGTCACAGATGACAGGCACTCTTTGGCAATCAAGAACTGGTACACGACTTCAGCTATGCCTTTAAGAAGATGGCCCACTTTATCTTCTTCGGACATACTGGGGTTCACCAGTTTACAAAGCTTTAAAATCTCTTCAATGTGCATAGTACAAGTCTCGCCAGGGAGCTGAGCCCTTTAGGACAGGGTGTGTTCAGCCCGCTTCTTCTTCGTGATGGAGTCCCCGAAGCACTTCTTTAATTCCTCGACAAACGTTTCCCATGTCGTCAACGTATCCTCGTGGTTGTCGTACCACAGGAGGGCAGTGTTGGTGAGCAAAAGCACGACATGCGGCAGCTGAGCGGCGGCGTTCCAGCCGTTAAGTTTCCTCACCCGCTTGTACTGCTTCAGCCACTCGTCCACGTCCTCCTCGCCAGTCCCGCCAAAGCTGGGTGGCTCCATGTAGAGATGAGAATAAGCCATCGTCTTCGGAACTTCAGTTTCACGAGGCATATCTCCTGTTGAAGGCGGGGGTAGTCCCGCAAGGCGACGAGTCCGACGAGGGCCAAGGTGTGGTAATTCCGTTGTTAGGTACCCAGGTTACCCCGCACCTCCACCACTCTGTTACGGACTCGTAAACGAGGTTAAATAGAGGTTTATTTACAGGGGATGGACGGCGAATGCGTGCCGGTACTGGGCGTCGTTCTTCTCTTCTTCACACCTCTATTGTAGTAGTAGTAGTAGTAGTAGTAGTAGTAGTAGTAGTAGTAGTAGTAGTAGTAGTAGTAG
Organism: Rhipicephalus sanguineus; assembly: GCF_013339695.2. Taxonomy (NCBI): domain Eukaryota; kingdom Metazoa; phylum Arthropoda; class Arachnida; order Ixodida; family Ixodidae; genus Rhipicephalus; species Rhipicephalus sanguineus. The sequence continues at coordinate 519,034 of NW_023615545.1, read as the reverse complement.
TAGTAGTAGTAGTAGTAGTATCTTTTTATTTCTTGTAATACAAGAAAAAGGTACAGAGGCAAAAGGCATTTTATCGCTGTTGCTGCTTCACTGGATTGGACCCACTGTCCCCTGTAAATCCCCTGTAAATAAACCTCTATTTAACCTCGTTTACGAGTCCGTAACAGTATATAAATTAAAGATCAGCAATGTGGTAGTTTGGGCACGTTGGTAATTCCTCTTCAAAAACTAAAAGCGCATAGAAAACACAGACGACAAAAGGCACGCACATACACAGGCGCTAGTTCTAACAAAATTAGTGTTGCGATACCGTTGCTACTTATAGGATACCTAATCGGCCCATATCACTGTGGAGAAGTTCAAAGCCCCTGATAGATGACACTTTTAAAATGGTGGTGTGACCCTCAGAAAATAAAGTTCTTGTTTTGTCAAAGCAATTGACGGCATGCTTACGAACATTTCGCCCATTTTCTCAATCTCTTGTGCCTCGATAATCAGCTGATTTCTGCTCTTGTCAACAATTCTGCACGTGTCCATCAGCGGAGCACAACCACAGCTCTCTTACAATGTATCGCTAAAAAACCACCATCCACGTCCTTGACATTGTAAGAGTGCTCACGCACGCGATCGTTAAGGCATTGACCGGTGTGCCCAACATACCTGGGACCACACGAAAACGGTAGGCAAAACACAACACACTCAGCCCAGTATACAAACTAATTTTTCTAGTTAGTTTTGCAGCCGCGTTTATTGTGCGCGTCTGGAGCTGTGATCTTGCAGAGCTTTTTCAGTTTGGTTGAGGCTGAAGAGACGACACGCACGTTTGCTCGCTGAGCGATTTTTTTAATTATGGGAGACAGTGTGTATCTATGGCACAACATTCACGCGACTCCCACGCAACGACAGCTTGACGAACACCTTTCACGTCTCTCAAGATACACTCAGCTACAGAGACCAGCACAGGCCGGGGATAGCCAGCATCAATCAACCTCTTTCTTTGCTGTTCAAAGCTCAATGCAACCGAGAGGTGACACGACTTGCTTAAGGCGTTCTGGAAACATAAGTTAGCAATTGCCCTCTTACTAAACTTAGAATGCGCCGAGTGGTAAGGAAGCAGGCCTTACTTGCACATGGCTCATAATGCAAGCAAGACTGATCATCCTTTTTTGACAAGCATAGATTCAAAAAAATGCATACTTCCATTCTGCGGTAACTCATGTGTCAGTCACATACAGGGGTTTCAGGCTGTCTTTAATAATTGGCAACAACGTGTGTACCTCAGCTTCCAATCGGTCACAATTAAAATCATTAAAAAACATGCCGTCAATTGCTCTTGCAAAAAGAATTTGATTTTCTGAGATCGACACCACCATTTTGAAAGTGTCATCTCTTAGGGACAACGAAATATGCGCATGGATATGAGCTGTGCTATAAGTAGCCACGGTATCGCAACGATAAATATCTTGGAAGTAGCGCCTGTGTATCTGCAAATGTGGGCCATTTTTCGTCTGTGTTTTCTCTGCACTTTCAGTTTCTCAAAATAAATTAAAGAGCAGGGAACCTAGGGTACTTCGTTGAGGAATGCTTGTCTTTATTTTGCCAGTTGATGATCTGAAGTAATTTATTTATACATATTGCCTTTTTTATGCAAGTAGGACCTAAATGAACTGTAATGAAATACCCCTGATGCCGCAGGTCGCGAGCTTTCCTAATAATGTAGTATGGTTGAAATGAACGAAGGTCTGAGTATAATCGACAAACACACCTATTGTCAGCAGCTTCTTGTCAATGTTACGCAGCATGGTTTTATAATCTAAAAGTGCTATCTCCATGGGCATGTTTTTTTTTCACAGCGTCCGTGATTAAGCGATGTTTTTTTCAAAAAAAGATGATATTTTAACTAAACTTACTTCGAAATTCTTTGACAAAACGCCGCAAAATTGATATAGGGCAGTAGTTTTGAATGTTGAGCCTGTAAACCTTCTTATACAGGGTGTTTTTTTCTTAGACGATATAGAATTTTTATAAAAATGCTATGACAGTCAGCCCCTTGCTGTCTTCGGAAAGGAAGTCTACGCAGAGGCGGAAAAACTCTGCCGCCCCTAAAGTTACATTCAATGAATAATTATTAAATCTTCGTTAATTAACCTGTTCATTATTATCTGGAGGGTCGTTTTTTATAATGAAGAGTTATGGGACGTGACAATCTATGATATGCCTATTTTTTTTTAAATTGCGAGAAACGCTCGTAGTTTAAGATAATACGAACCGATTTCAAGGCCCCGATCTAGGTGAAACCGAAACTAAGCGCATTGTGCGTGCATAATATGTCAGACCAGAAGCTCACGTGACAATTTTTGAAAAAAAGGCGCATCCCAGCAGAACATGGTTAGGAAAAACGGCAAGCCGTCTCAAATATCCAATTGGACGGCTTATTGTTTGCGTTTGGTGTGTAGTAAGTATGATGACAGCACTTTTTCTTTCTCACTTTATCGCAGACTCAGCGTTTCAGTGCGATGGTGTCCAGCCGCAGCACGACAAAACCGTGGGAACTCCGTGTAGCCGCTGTCGCTACCAGGGGAATATGGGCTGCGAGCGCAGTGACACAGGTGCCGTCTGGCGACAAAGCCACTGATAAGGTGGAGCCTCACAAGCTTGGCCTGGCAGCAGAGCCCCGAGTGCTTCTTCCCTGGCCACCACCACAGCTGGTTTCTCTGCATCCAAGCAATACCAAAGGACAGGAAGCGCACGTTTCCTGGCATTCAAACCGCGATCTGCAGACTGACACTGACAAGAAGTATGAGGTGATATTCAATGGTACCTGTACCTGAGTAGGAATGCTAAAGGCGCGCTAAAACGAGAATGTCAGTTTTTTAGTTACCTATCATGCAATAAATATAGTTATATCGTGTCTACAGGCGCCACTGCAAATATATTCTCAAGTACGAAATCAAAGAATTTCATAAGAGCACAATAGGGAACCAGCGCTGGAGTTTCCGCGGTGTGGGCAGTACCGCCCTGGCGGTCAAAGCGCGCATACTCCAGCCGCTCCCGCAGACGAGAGTGGCGACTGGTTGAGGCAACGCGGGCGCGTATCGCCCAAACAAAACAAAAGGATGCTTCCGGTACTGTTGCGCATTCAGTGCCACAATACATAGAAATGAGGGAGGACGTATCCTTGTATGCTTTTCCTTCTAAAACATATGAATAGGAACGGATGCGGCGTTGCATCATGGCAGTCAGGCGAGCACATTATGTTCTGCTCTTGCTCTCCTGCCTTTGGCGTCGGGCTGGTTTCTAAACCGAATTGCCCGTGTCTGCTAGATTTATTCAATAGTGAGGGCCACCAGTGAAAACCGGGGCCAACGAGCAGAATTTAATCGGTGTTTTGTCGTAAATAGAACTTACATTATGCAGCATGCGGCATATGTAACAATTTTTTCATCTGACCACCACCAGGCTCCTTCTGATGCCACCGCGTGCAGTGAATATGATACGATAGGCAGGTAGTCTACATTATTTGCAAACAGTTACGCAGAAGGAAAGCCGTCTGTCTACCAGATGCGTACGAGGGCACGTTCGCCGAAGCCGCTGAACTGTTACGAGAAATACGCACGCGATGGATGCCGCCGTTGAACTTCACCTGTGCTACAGACGGAGTTCTTGTCACGAACAAAGCAGCGGACTACTCGAAGCTTAGCTTTCTGGAGTCGCCCGATGCGGTAAAGCTTTTTTGTGCATTTGCTGCCGCGGCGAAGTGACATCGGAATTTATGCCTCTCTAGAAAAGGGTCGAATGTCTTGGATTTTTACTCTTCGTTAATTCGCCTAAAGTATTTTTTTAGTTTTTTTCACTTGCCTGTGTCTGCTTAGATAAAGGTGTTTGATCAACATCGACAATCTCCGGCGTTTTTCGTGCCAAACAAAGTATGATTATGAAGCACGCCGTAGTATGGGAATCAGGAATAAATATGACCGCTTGGGGTTTTTACTGTGCACATAAATCTCAGTACGCGGGTATCCTTTGTATTAAAACCCCATCGAAATTCGGCCACCGTGGCCGGGAATCTATCCCGCGCCCTCGAGCATAACAGCGCGGCACCATACATGCTATGCTACACGGTAGGTTTCTTGATCAACGTCCGCGTGCATACATACCGCGGGCTGGGCATACATACCACGGCAGAAAAGCATTGACACAGCTACCCTTGATTCTTATTTTTTTTACTGCAGTAGTGGGCAGCTGGTATGGACGCAGCACGTACTTATCAATGGAGGCTTGTGAGCCTGCACTAGCTTGGCACAAATCGCAGCACGCAACCAGAAAATGGTGACCACGGAGCCACCACCATGGCGCAGCACTGTCTCTTCGACGTCGTATGCACAGACGTAGTCTGCTTTGCAGGGCTTATCTCCGTTTTCCAGTGCTTTCCTGAGAAAGTAGCCTTCACACAAAGTTATTCGTTTGTAAACCATAGTGCTGTATTACTGGCCAGGCGCCCTTTTTCGGCGCGCAACCTATCCAGCGCTGGTCTCCCATACGCTGATAGAGCGCGCGATGTTAACTAAAGGTCACTTCAACGTGATCACCATGTTTATTTATGCTGTCCTACCAATATTTATAGTTATATTGTTTGCAGAAATTGAGAAGACAAAACAAGCTCAGCTGTGCCAAAGTTACATGAGGAAATGTGGTTGTGCATTGATTTTAAAACCTAAAATCGTACAACTGCAAAGAAAAAAACATAAAGAAAGGGCGAAGCTAACACTAAGCCGCGCAAGGATTGACACAACAAATGTGGACGAGTCTGAAGACTTACGTGGTCGCTTCTAGGTTGTTTCTAGGCCTCAGCTAGGTGGTGAGGGCTGTGTCTAGATATACAGGGCGTCCCAGCTATCACGCAGCACGATTTAAAAAAAAAAGGAACGGCGTTACGCGAATCAAACCTACAGCATATTGTTCCTAGTACACTAGAGTAGCCACTGCTATTTTTTTCGTTAATGAGGTTTAATTAATTAGTCAAAGTTATATTTCTAACTCGACAAGTACTCGCCTAATTGTCAAAATGTCAATGAGGCGTATGTAGGCATGTTCAAATGGCATCTAACTGCGCTAATTTCAACAACGTGCTAATTGCGCGCTCATTTTTTTCCGGCTGATAAAAAGCCCGCGAATATGAAAAGTGACACGTGACTAGGTGTTGCGCGCGTCGGGAACCAGTGCCCTCAAACAGACTCCCTATGAGGCAGACAGTATCAAGGAAAAAATGCAGAAAGAAAAAAAAAACGCATCGCCCTATCTGCCACTCCCCGTACTAAGAAACGCACCGTTTGGTTTTACAGAGTCAGGCCGTAATAAGAACACCTGCCGCGTTATCAATGAGAACAGTCGGCCGTGAGATATGGATGATTGCGGCGTACTATCGAACGGATTGAATCCCAGCGAAATTGCACGCATATCGCTGGCGCCCGACCTGTACCCTTGCGAAAATGCGGAACGCTGTCTTTCGCAACAGGCAACAGGCAAAGCGGTTGTTTGCAGTAAGCTTATTTGAGGGCGCTGGTTTCCTTTGCGGGTGGGAGCGTAGTCACGTGTTATTTTTCATATTTAGTGGGCTTTCTTTATCAGCCGGGAAAAATGAGCGCGCAATTAGCACGTTGTTGAAATTAGCGCAGTTAGATGCCATTTGAACATGCCTACATACGCCTCATTGACATTTTGACAATTAGGCGAGTACTTGTCGAGTTAGAAATATAATTATGACTAATTAATTAAACCTCATTAACGAAAAAAATAGCAGTGGCTACTCTAGTGTACTAGGAACATTATGCTGTAGGTTTGATTCGCGTAACGCCGTTCCTCTTTTTTTAAATCGTGCTGCGTGATAGCTGGGACACCCTGTATACTGAGTATGTGCAGCAAGAAACAAAGACAAGAGAAGACACACACACGACATAGACTGGCGCTGACTTCCGACTGATTTAATGACAAGCATGAAGCCCGCTTTTATGCGTGCGCTCTCAACAACTGAAACGCATCATGGGTGACCATGCAAAATCTGCATCTCTTTGCAAAAACGTTCCAAAAGCCGGGTGAGTTCATGATTGCAAAATATTTACTCCGACTTAACGCAACAAAGACATAGTAAAATTACAGAGACCTTTCGCCACCCATACGGGTGGCATCCTCAGTATAGACTGGCACCAACGGAGCGGAGGTCGCCCAGTCCACCCAGCCCAGTCCACTGTGCCAATGTATACTGAGGGTTCCACCCGCATAGGGGCGAAACGTCTATGTAATTTTGTTATATTTTTGTGTTGCGTTAGTCGAAGTAAATATTTCTGCATCGCTTTGGCACATAGATACACAATTGATGCCAGATTTCCTAATCTGAGCTGTCTCGATTATTCTCTTTCCCTTTTTGTTCTTGCATGCTTGATAAACGTCGCGTGATCAACGTGCGGAGTGCGCTTACACTTGTTGCAGTGATCTGCAAGACGTCCGCCTGAATTTCTTTTACATTAAAAAATGCTCACCAGCTCTGATGTTGAAACATCGGCCCGTCTGACCAATGTACTCTTTCCACAGCTGAGTGGTATCATGTATACCATTTGAGCTACACAATCGGTGTAACAATGAGCATGCTTCTCGTGAAGGATTTCTTCTTTCTTTGGTGAGCATAGGGCAAATCTGACCTAACTTACATGGCACAGAAAACACCACCTTCACGTCATACATTTGGGCAATCTTAGGATTGTGGGAGAATCTATTGATGTATGGTATCACCTGCGTTCTTCGTCTATGTTTTTTTTTTGCTGGTCAGGTTTCTTTTTCTTTATGACATACAAAACTGAATCACAGACAGCATTGCCAAGTGGCGAGGGAAAACTCGCAGCGTCCAAATCGCATCTGGTTATTCAGACTATCTGAAGCGGTGTGTAGGCAGATTCTTGGTAGTGCTGATTTCACACATGACATCGCAATCCCCCTTTTACAAGTTTAGTGTGCGCCCTGTCATAAGGCAGAAGGCTCTTCTTTGTCCTGGGGTTAATCGTACTGCTTCTAGGTCTTGCTAGGCTTTATCTAGTCAATATAGGTTGTTTCTAGGTTGATTCTTAGCGCAGAGATGTTGGAGTTAAACCACAGACAGACACAGAAACTACACGGATGTCCAAACTCCAGAGACGGAAACTCACGCTAAAACCGAGCGTTCGCACCTCATAGACCAACGGGCAGGTCGTCGTTGGCGTAGGCGTTCCATCGCTTCGGGGTCTTCTCGCAGCCACCGTTGCCTTTCCAGTTCCCTAGTGTTGGGATAACTCTTGCTTCTTCCTTCTTACGCACCATGTGAGTACGGAGATTTACCAAATTTTTGTGGCACATACATGTTTATGATGATGATAGTTTTCTGACGGGCCGCACAAATTTCTGTGGCACATATCTGTTCCCTAGTGCTGGGCCAGCTGTTGGCTTCATCCTTTGAGTGGGCCAGTGGTCCGTGTTGGGATTCACCCAATTTCTGTGGCGCATACCTGATAGCCCGCACAGAAGAGACCGCAAAATTTACGGATGTCTTAGACAGCTTCGGTGTTAAGTGAGCCGTATCTTCATCTTGACCGTGATCACGTCACACGAGACGGAAAGCCGAGAAGCCGGACCCCAAAACTGCTACGCATTTGAAAGTGTCACGGCACTGGAATGCCCCCCCCCCGTAATTATTATGATACATGGTGATTTACCAAAACTAAATAATGAATATAGGCGTTTTTCTCAAATAGTCGAGAATTCCAGCAAGCTACGGGCCTGCCGCACACCCCTGAATAGAATTGACTTGGGTGTCCGTGGTATGCGTACCACCGCAACCACGATATACGCCAGAAAAATATAGCGTGTAAGAGGACAGTTTCCCCTTACCCAAGCAAATGCCATAACTATATATAAGTCACAAAAGGCCACATACGCCCAGGTAATCTACGGACAGGGTAAGCGCCAACCACTGAAATTAATCTATGTAGAACTTTCTAGGGCTACCAGCCTCGACGGCCTACACATCACCAACGCAAAAGGTGAACTTCAGGTTCCGATATGTCGCCGGCTCTGTTGACAGACAGTCTGTCGACGACATGACCGTGCTAGCAAACAGGCCTCTAGACATCGTCTTGGACCGGGCTACCACCTTCATTCGATGCCACGACCACAATCACCTCAGGCTCGCCGCTCTCAACGTGCTATCGTGAGCAATATGAGCTCGAACGCGCGAGCGCACCCTACGTCGCCTGATTCGCAGCGGCCGCTGTCGGAAACAAAATGGAAAGGGCGCCGTACTTCCGCTGGCTGTTGACACTCCTGCCTCAATACCGTTGCTGCAAAAACTGCAGCTTATAGATTGTCACTGGCCGCTTGGTGACATGAATTCACATCAACAGGCACAGCCACACCGATTGACCAGGGGCGTCGGCAGAAAGACTCTTTTTGAGGGGGGGGTCACCTCCTTGATCTGAAGTATAGGCCGTGCAGAGGCAGCTGTGGTCGAGTGTCATTTTATGCTCTGTATGCCATAGATAAAATTTTGGGGGGGGAGGGGGGGCACAGGCTCGGTGGTCCACGCCTGGTTACGTGGCACGTAGCCTGCCGCGATGCACAGGCCATGCTTGTATTATATCTCGGTGGTGTCGGCTGAGCATTCTAATACGCTCCTTTTATTTATTATTTTTCGTGCAATTTTTTTGTTTTCATTGCTAGCGGCCGATGGCACGAAATCAGTTGCTGTTTCGCAGCAACGCTAGCCTAGCGGCCGTGCCAACAGTCAGCGGAATAGCGCTCCTCCTTTCCCCTCCGGTTCCAGCAGCGCCATCCACGAATCACGCTTTCTCGGTTTTGAGGCTATTCGCCACGCGCTTGCGTGTTCGAGCTCATATTGCTCCCCATAGTACAGTGTGTGCACGCGCGCGTGCACGATCTCGTAAAAGGCGCTCTGCTCACAGAAACTGGCGCGTTAGCACTTTCTGAAACCTGGAGAGATGAGTCGACTGGGTTGTCCAGTCATTCCGGCGGTTGAGATACGTGTCGTCTGCAGCGAGTTCCGTCAGATTGTTTCCTCCTTAAAGGGACATTAAAGGCAAATATTAAGTCGACGCTGATTGTTTAAATAGCGGTCCAGAAACCTCGTAGTGCTACTTTTATGCCAAGGAAGTGCCTATTTTGAAACAAAATCGCGTTTTAGTGGTGCGCATCGCGTTAGCGCACTTCAAATCACCCGCCTGAAATCAGTCACACGTCACTGCCGTGCCCAAGGTTGCCCGCCTTTACTGCGCGGCGGCGTGCACTGGCGGCGTGCACCATTCCGGCATCCGGCAACATCACATGCTTGCGGCATTTTGTCGAACTTTGTCAGAGCAACTTTCACGAGCGCGCGAAACACACGCGGCAGTACGCGATCCCGAAACTACCACTGAGACGCGATCGCATGAGAGAAGCAGGGCGCCGGGCGAAGCGCAGATCGGCGAAAACGGAACCTTTGAACCACACGCGCCGTTGCCCATGGCAACGCCAAAGAGGTTCTTTTTCCATGAATCAAACAGAAACGAAGAAACGGCATTTTATTACGTCTCTTGATGCACGGAAGGTTCTTTTTTATTGCTGCTAGTTTGATTACCAGTGGTTAATTCTTGGCAGACTCTCATACGTCATCGGGATCATTTTGAAGACGTGCCGCTCGTGGCGCTCGTCGTGTGGTACATTTAGCTTAATTTCTCGGTAAGTAGGTCTATTGTGTTAATAATATTGCCGTTTTAGACGTTGTCATACATTGAGCTTTCACTCTGACATAAATTGTTATTTGCCTTTAGTGTCCCTTTAAGACAAAACGACGAAGACTCCGCAGAAGCGCCGGTGGAAGGACCAATCGCGCGCTTGGCAAGATGGTGGCGCCCTCTCTTGCATGGCACAGACATCAGCCGCATGTTTCCGAAGCGTTTTTCGCGATTTTCAGTTCATGATTGCGATTACTTCTTGGTTATTTCTGTTAATTGTATTGTTTTAAACCTTGTTCGTTTATCATCATCCGGTTTTCAGCATTGTTAGCGTTGTTTTAAGCCTGTATTGACCTGTATCGACCACTTGATCTTGAGCGTGATCAGGCCACACGAGACGGACGGCCGACAAGCCGGGCACCTAAACTGCTACGCATTTGAAAGTGTCACGGCACTGGAATGCCACGTGGCTCTCAAAAACTTGGTATTCCACTGTTATGTCGTGCTTTTTCTACTGACTGAACTACAAGTTCGTACAACTACGCATGGTAAACATGGACTTTCTGTCCACGCCCCTGGTCAATCGGTGTGGCTGTGCATGTTGATGTGAATTCATGTCACCAAGCGGCCACTGACAAGCTATAAGCTGCCGTTTTTTAGCAACGGTATTGATGCAGGAGTGTCAGCAGCCAGCGGAAGTACGGCGCCCTTTCCATTTTGTTTCCGACAGCAGCCGCTGCGAATCAGGCGACGAAGGGTGCGCTCGCGCGTTCGAGCTTATTGCTCACGATAGCACGTTGAGAGCGGCGAGCCTGAGGTGATTGTTGTGGTCGTGACATCGAATGAAGGTGGTAGCCCGGTCCAGCCCGGTCCAAGACAATGTCTAGAGGCCTGTATGCTAGCATGGTCATGTCGTCGACAGACTGTCTGTCAACAGAGCCGGCGACATAACGGAACCTGCAGTCACCTTTTGCGTTGGTGATGTGTAGGCCGTCGAGGCTGGTAGCCCTAGAAAGTTCTACATTGACTAACTTCAGTGGTTGGCGCTTATCGGGTCCGTAGATTACCTGGGCGTATGTGGCCTTTTGTGACTTATATATAGTTATGGCGTTTGCTTGCGCAAGGGGAAACTGTCCTCTTACACGCGATATTTTTCCGGCGTATATCGTGGTTGTGGTGGTCCGCATACCACGGACACCCAAGTCAATTCTATTGAGGGGTGTGCGGCAGGCCCGTAGCTTGCTGGAATTCTTGACTATTTGAGAAAAACGCCTATATTAATTATTTCTTTTTGGTAAATCACTATGTATCATAAAAATTAAGGGGGGGGGGCGGCTACGGGCCTGGTGTGCGGTAATGATGTGCTTCGTCCTGGCTGGGACGACAATGCCTACCGTGGGCGTTGAAAATTCAAGCCCCAGTCGCACGAGGTTGCCGTGTTCGTCGTGCTCGATGTATCACAAGGTGCCCAAGTTTTCATTAACGAGGCCGTCGCTTACATCGACGTTGGCCGTAGTCATGTACAGTCGGCCCAATATTTAACTATCGTGCGCGAGCGGCGACTTTTTTGTGCGTCAGCGCCGTACGATGGAGCCAAGTTGCACACAGGGCGAGAGTAAGCGCAAGAAAAAACAGCATTTGTGTAGCCAGATCACGCCCGGACTGGAAAGACGCGCGTGGCCAGATAACAAATGAACGATCCACATTTGTCAGCTTATCTCATGCGCGCGGGCGTGTGACGTCTGCGGATTTCATTTTGTCGGTCGCTTGCTGATCTTCGGAATATAAGATACGAGCAAGACGCGCTGCCTGTTCGTCTGAACTGGGTTAACGCAAGGTGACGTTTCCACGAAGGAACAGCCAAGGAGACGATGGGCCCAGGGGGCGATCGGAGATCTCTGTTCTGCGCCGTTCGTTCGCGTTCGTTCTGATGATCGCACGCGATTGGCTGAAGCCGGACAACTCGCGCCACTCTAAGGGGCGTGGCCATTTCTTTTTTTTCCTTGATGTTTTCTTTTTTGGTGACGTCATGCCGCGTCATTTCGAGTGATGCGGCGGTCGCGGCTGCCGCAACAGCTGATTTTGAGAAAATGGCGCTTGCAACGGTGCTTCCTTGCTACGTTGGCGTTTCTCGAAGCAGATGCAGAATGGTAGGAGGTGCGAAATGCGTTTGAAGAGATGAGCGAGTGTGAATTCCGGCGTCGCTTTCGTTTCTCGAAACGTACTGTACCTTGGTTGTGCGACGATCTCGGCCCCGTCATCGGGTGCCAACGAACCAGTGGGATTTAAACAGAGCGGAAGGCGTTGTGCGCGCTGAGATTTTTTGCGATCGGATGCTTCCAGCGAGCTGTCGGCTGCGAGGAATTCAGCGGCCTGTCGCATTCGTCCGTCAGGAACACGCCATTACTGTCGTTCGCGGGCAAAAACGGTGGGTGGTCTTTTCCGGAGACCACAGACGCGAAGAGCGAACAAAGGCGGCGTTCGCGCGGCTCGGACAGATTCCCGTTGTGGTCGGGTGCGTGGATGGTACGCTCATCGCAATCCCGAAGCCCCATGGCCTGAGCTCCGCGGACACGACGCATTACATGTCGGGGAAGGGACTCTACGCATTCAATACCATGATCGTGAGTATTATTCATGCACTGTATGCGTAGCGAATTGTTTCATTTATATCGCTTAAACTTTCCGCTTTACTGAGGCTGTTGCAACTGAGTATAGTGGGAGCGGTATTTTCGATCAATCCAGAACGGGAATTGGTTCGTTTCAGGGCACTTCGCTTAGGATAAGCGATGAAATCATGTGACGCGGAGTACACTTTGGTTCAGCGGCCTGCACAGTGCATAATATTACCGTTGCTCGTTCGCCATGTGTACCCGAAGCTTGATTCTCGATTTGTATTTGTTGAGATTAGCGCTCCCAGAATGTGCCGTAGTATGTCCTTATTGTTCATTGTCGTGATGGACGTTACATGGATCAATACATGGATGGATGAATAAACTTTATTTCGGTCCCTCGGAACGCGCCCTAGCATGTACATTAAATACGCATTGTTTCATAACCCTTTTTTCAGTCGAAGTTTTTCGTGTTGTAGATATTTTGTGATACATTGCCTTAAACATACAGCAGTAATTTGGTTAAAAGGCTTTGGTGGCTGGAAGATGGGTTGTTCCAAGCAGTAAACATGCAGACTACCCTTTGACACTGCATTGTCCTCGTGTTAGAACTTATGGTACAAGTCCTACCCTGTCGATGATTTGTCCATAGCTATGTTTCAACAGTCAGTAACAGTGAAGACAGATGTAGTTACATTAACATAATACCCAACATTGTACCCAAGGTCATTTATGGGTACAATTTTGACTGAATTGAATTCTGCAGACATGTGATGCCGACCTCTGGATGTCAGTCCATGTTTCCTGGGGTCATGTCATGACTCGTGGGTATGGCGGGGGAGCCCTCTCCGTCAGCACCTGGAAGCAAAACTTCGGCTTGCTTGGTAAGTGCTGTCAATGCTTGCCACATTCAAGACGTTATCACTACAGCTGTCATGCCGACCTTGTGCAGGAGACTCCAGCTATACATTAGAACCGTGGTTCCTGACACCAGTGCCCGGACGATCAGCTCGTGGCACCCTTGATAACCACTACAACAAGGCCCACACCGCCATGCGCAATGCTGTGGAGTGGTGCATCGCTGTAAGCTTGTGCACAGCTGCTCAAGCATCATTGCTGCTTGTGCAGCTCTGCACGACATTGCGTTGGCGGCACATGAGCCTGTTCTCGAAGGGGACGATGACGACACCGACGATGCTGAGTTGCTGCCAGCAGCAGCTGAGCTACCACCACCACAACGGGAGCCAGCAGCAGCGCAACCGTGTAGTGAACCTGTTTCGAGAACCACAGGGCCTGCATGCTTGAGCACTTGCACAGAGTACGCCGCCGCCTGCAACGACCTCGGCAGCATTGTGTGGTGCGTGTTTGTCTTTGTTCATTGTGTTGTCACTGCGTTGTTTTTTACTACACTTCAAATGTTTCCTACACATATCAAAGAAACAGCGTTCTCCTATCAATGAATAACCCCCTTGAATAGGTTGGCAAAAAATGTGAAGCTCACCCTGACTCACTCGTGAAATATATTTTGCTCTTGGGGCTCACTTGAACTCAGACTCACCAAAATTTTCCTCAAGCTGATTCACTCGGACTCAGGCTCACTAAAATGTTTTCACCCGGACTCGAACTCACCAATGTATTACTCACTTGGACTCGCAGCTCGATTTGAATCTGAGTGAGTCGACTCATGAGTGAGTTTGCCGACCTATGCCCCCTTGTCACACAACGCCATGCTGATGAAATGCTTCGACCAGGTTGTAAAATATGGCGCTTCACATTAAGCACAAGTGAGAGTTCAACTGTGAATGGCACATGGTGCCATTCACAGCCAAAGTGGTAACCTGAAAAGGCTGTTTGAATCAGGACAGCAACATGCAGTAGCTTTAGTGCAACAAGAATGGTGCCTGTAAATGAAGTGAACAACATGGGTGGTGTCAGAATTGAAATTTTATTCTAAGTATCACGAGCAATGCACATAAAAAGCAAAATAAATAAATATCCCTTAAATTTAATGCCAAGGAAAAGAATATAAAAGTAGCTTCCTTTTATAATATACAAATGGAGTTATTACAAAGTGCCTGCTGCTCCTCTGCAGCAACACACGCGTCTCGCAGCACGAAAGTCATTGTATTACATGAAAACAAGGCACAGTCGAACCGGTATTAATCGAACTCGCTAAAAAAATGCAAGTTGTTGGTTGCTGATATGTCTTCCTCTATTATTGATTTCTGTTTGTACCCAATCCTGTCATCTAAACACTTCGAAGCAACAGAACACGTATTCGTCAACTATTTTTTGGTCTTGCAATATTTCAAAATTGTTGTGCAACCTAGACCGTTCACAAACGCTTTTCTTTTTTTCTAGGATGTGTAAAAATCGATAGAAAACGTACAGTGTGCCACAATATTCTACACGTATACACTATAAACATAAAGATACACTACAGTGCACTATGTGCATATACTACAAAATTGCTGAATGCATGACTTTGTATAATGAGATTTTAAAAAAATGACATGGCAAAACATGATTTATAAATGAAACCACACTGTGCTATGCACATGTACTACAAAACTGCTGAATGCATCACCTCACACGAGAAAAAGAAATGACATCGCAGGACACGATTTACCATTGAGCTACACTTTACTATGTACAATGAAACAGCACATCAGTGCTTCTGATATGCAGAAAAAGAAATTTAACTGAAAGAAAATTAACTGAGAAAAAAATTGCAGGGCACCATTGAAGCAAGCCAGCGTATCATAGCTCGTGATGTGAACAAAAATAAATCTACATATATGTACAACTAGTCTTCACAAATCACTGTGCAGGTGCCTTCCGCTGCAATGAGGGCCCGGGCGAGGGTACCAACGCCTTGCAATTCGTGGACCACGTCACCGAGAAGTTGAACCTGGCGCAGCTTTCCAATGACGCCTGGCCCTGTCGCCTGGTGTTTGCGACTAGTAACTCCAGCGCCTCGGCCTGCCGGTTGCCCCCATCTCGCAGCTGCGGCATGAGCTGGAAACCAAGAAATGTGTTGCCATTATCATCTATAAATTTCCTGCTACCGACTCTTCGCTGGAAGCTTCTGTTCGTGAAGAGTTTCAGTGTGTGCAACAATTTCCTCTCTGTTGAAAATCCACTGACCCAACGGCATCCATGAATGGTGCTTGGTTCACCGCACAACCAACGCACTTCGTTTGGACAGACCAAAGCGGTGCCGGAATTCATTTTCGCTCATCTCATCAAACACATCTCACGCCTCTAACCACCTCTGCATGAGAAGCAACCAAACAGCCCTTTTCAGGGCTACACAATCGTTTGCCCGGCTTTACGCGATGACCGACACAATCTCCTTCCGAAACCCTAGCTGCTGCAGTATGCAAAACATACAGCAAGCAAGTGTAACACAGGTGCAAACATGTGCATTTGTGTATGATGGCTATGTGAAAAAGTTATATAACGAGCTTGCGTTTTGAACAGTATATTTAGCAATAGCACATTTTCAGTTTCACTTTTGAAGCAACTGACAAAATAGGGAAACATTTCAAGATGTTGAACATTTTCGCAATGCTACCTTTTTGCTACATTTCACCATAACTGCAAGGCAGGACACCTGTTTATTCCATCTGACAGTTATGCATACAACTAGCTCCTGCAACTGTTTGCCAATTTTTTTTTGTGCAGCCTTTTGTCTTTATGCCCACAGATGTCATCTCTTCACAAACATATGCCTGCACGCATGAGCATCACCTGTGAGCGTGTAACACCATCTACAGTTAATAAAAAACATCAGCGAAACTTACGAGTTGGGGCACGGGGAAGATCCTGGGCCACATCCTCTTCAGCCACACCAGTAGCAGCTGGAGCAGGGCTCACCTGTTATAGTAAGAAGTTTCTTGATTGACACACTGAGTGCAATAAGAAGTATGGAGTGGAAGTGGACAATAGCAATGTTTTTTTAGAATGTTTCAACAGCGGCATGCTATGACACACAGACTTCGGAGAGAGGGATGGAGGGAGGCAAGCCTACTGGCTACGCACCTTACTCGACTCGAGGGTCTGAGAAATGGGTTGGAACACGTAGGGTGCTCTAATGAGCTTCGAAATATAGTTCGCGGCTGTTCTTTCGTCATCACCGCAAATGTGGCTGTTTCGCATTCTGTTCTGGGCGGCGCAACGTGTTAGCACCTCAGCTAACGCGGCAGCCGGGTGATCCACTCGATATTCATCTTGCGAAGCTTTTAGCGCAAAAAAAGACAGGGACACAGAGGGAGGGAACAACACCAACACCAGCGTAGTCCGAGTATATATGTTTTCTTCTGGCCTAATAAAGCCTTCAGTTGTTAGTTAGCGCTGGTGTTGTTCCCTCCCTCTGTGTCCCTGTCTTTTTTTGCGCTAAAAGCTTCGCAAGATGAATTTGTACCAACTAGCTCGACTTTCGGTTTTACCCCACTCGATATTGTTTGAAAAAGTAAAACTAACAGCGCGTAATGGCTCGAAGCAAACGAGCCCACTTGTTCGCAGCATACAAGTAACAATGATATTCTAAGCCAGTGCTTACCGATTCAGACCACCCGAACTATGGGCCTCGCACGCTCGTCTCTGTCAAGCACGACGCGGCCGCGGTAATCCGAAATCTGGCCGCCTCGGGTGCCGCTGTAAAGCACAAGCGGGACGTGTAAGATGACCGACCACAATACAATTGTTCTCGCACTCACCTCTGCTGCCCTCGGAGTTTGGCAAGACCCTGCTGCGAATAGTAGCGCTCATTCCTCCATCGGGCCTGCCACTGGGCCCTGGTGTTACGCACAGGGACTTCTTCGTTCAAAAGCGCTACAAGCTCCTGCCACATGTCGTCCCGGTCCTCCCTCGTGAACGACGGCTCCAGCGGGCACGACAGCGTTGCGATCTGCGGGTGCTCTTTCACAAAAGCCAGCAGAAACTCCTTTTGACGATCCAACACCCGAGAACCAACGCAGACGTTGCGATCGGACGACATTTTGAAACTGCGTCAGCCGCTACTTTTCTCTTTTTTTTTTTTCGCGTGCGCGACACCATCTAGCGACGACGTCCAAAAAAACTAACATTATTAAATATCATCACTCAAAGTTGCTGCTGTTTGAAAGAGTGTTTGAGCTTGAGAAGCAAAAACAATAATTTTCTGTAAAGTAATTATATTTATTAAAAGGCGAGAAACGCTTCACGGTCCCTGTGCCGACGTCACAGGATGCGCGTCTACTTCCGGAAAGCTGTCCGCTTCACGATTGGCTGTACTCTTCCTCTCGGCGGTTCTAGGCGGGAGAGCTGCGCCTCCTCTCTCTTTTGTGACGTAGGCACCGCAGAACGAACGCGAACGAACAAAGATCTCCGATCGCCCCCCCAGCTGAGCGCGCTTCGTGGGCATGCGTTTACTCTCGCCCTGTTTGCAACATGGCTCCGTCGTACGGCGCTGACGCAAAAAAAGTCGGCGCTCGCGCACGATAGTTAAAGATTTGGCTGACTGTACGCCTTGCCGATGTTCAGACAAATTGAGGCCGGCAGGCCACCGATGTCACTTGCGTTCATCTTGGCCACCTTGGTCACGACATCCCTGTGTACCTGCGCGTTCTTATAGCCAGTTATGTAATCGCAACTGGGGTGACATAACACGTTGTCCGCAGCCTCGAAGCAACGTGCGTTATGCGGTCGACGTGCGCACTGCTGCAGTGTAGCTGTATGCCGTCAGGGCAATTTATGGTGCATTCAGACGACGGACCGAATCCGGATTTGTTCTGGATACTCCGCGGATACTCTGCCTGCAGGCGCATCCATATGACGGACGGTGTCCTAGAAGAGAACAGTTGGATTGCTGTTGACCGCAGACTCTGCGCTCACCTGCGCGCGCTGGCAGCAGAAGGTTTGACAGTAGTCAACATCATGGAAGCCGACAGAACGCGAAGATCGTCGAGATGGGTTGAGTATGTTCGAGGACTGTAATGTGTTTCGGTGTAATCAGTGTGAATGGCTGAATGAAAAGAAGAATCTGCTTTACAGACAGCTGCTGGAGACTGAGCTTGCTGCTGTGACGTCTGGGGCGCCGTATACGAAGGGACAGTGATGCGCCGATATCGCCAGTCTTTTTTTTTCTTTTGCGGATAACATGTACTGTTACGATCGACCCTTGCGCCGAAAAGGGAAGCGACGTCCCCTGTTCTTCGAACCGGGCGCTGAAGGGCTGCTCGCCTGTTGACAGCGGTTCAGGCACTTGTATTGTCCTCCCGAGACAGGAAGTGAGGCGCCATGCAGTCCGACATACCAAGGTTCGACGAGTCAACCGGAACGGTTTGCTGTCGCGACTTCTTCCTTGGTCACACGCTCGGCTGTCCGAGCGTGGGACCCATCGCCCGACGGCCTTCACATGGCAGGGAAGGTGCCACAGGTACTGAGTGGTGTGGCCATGCCCCAGTCGAGAACGTTGACCTGGGCGGGTGTGGGCGAACCCTCCTTAATGCTGTGTGCGACGTGATTGGACCGTCCCAACTTGGAGCAATTCCCCGATCTAGGGATCTGGGCAAAGAGACCCTTTAAAATGAGCCCCCGCGGGTTCATTGGACACGAAATTGTCATGATGTAGAGACACGCAATCGTTGTCCTGTAGACACGAAATCCTCGTCCTGTAAGATGGAATCGTCATGTAGACACAAGATCGTCATGTAAATAAAACGACGTTAAGTTTCTCTTCAGTCTCTTCCTGCTGCCTCTGGATCTTCGTCCCGATTCTCCGGTGCCTGCAAAGGCCGGTCGCAACAGTACCGACAGTGCACATTTCACTGCGGCACTTTTGTTTCCTTCTCTCGGTTCTCATCTTGACCTTAAAATTAGTGTTCAAACATATGACGTCTTCGGAGACAACCGCTTTCGGTGACAGCGCCACCACCACTTTGCCTGCCGAAGAATCCTGCGTGTGCATCGATTAAAGCAACAACTTACCCGCTACTTTCCAACCTGCCAATCAGCGCGCTTTAAAAGACATATATGTCTCAAAGGTTATCGTCTTAGAACACGGCCCCAGAAATAATCTGAAGTAAGCGCCAGCAGAGCTGAAATCAACTGCGAGGACAGCCGTGAGCAGAAGAAAAGCGTACTGGTTGCCAGCCAGTTTGTGCGCTAAAGCTGCGGCGTTCCGCCGCCAGAATCCAGTGGTGCGATCTTGTACGCATTCCAAATAAACACGGAGGCGTGGCGTTACATGCAGCCGCACGCGAATGGCCCATTTGAACCGCGACAGACGTCACGGCTCTGCATTGACCAATCGCGTGCGGTCACGTGCGGTCACGTGCGGTCACGTGCGGCTGGTTGTCATGCCACGCCTCCGTGTTTGTTTTGTAACGCGTACAAGATCGCACCACAGATGTGAAAACAGGTTGGGCTTATCCCCGCGAGCCACGCGGACGAGGCGCGGATCAGGACAATCGCTGATGTGAGCACACGTGACGCGCCGTCCGCGCCGCCACATCCGGATTCAGTCCGTCATCTGAATGCACCAGCGGCGTCTGCTTCGCTTGCCACGAAGCGGCTCTCAATCAATCTGAAGTCATACTCCGTCAGCATGAGGCCATCGCCCAGCTTCATAAAAAATGAAGAGAACATTGCGTCATTCTGGTGGACCACGTGGACGAGCGGATGGCACTCAATCCTCTTCTAGGGGAGTTCTGCCTTCAGCTCCCTCACTTGCCTTTCGTTTCGATGTGTATGTTCGCTGTTACTGTCTTGACGGAGACTGTGAATCACCTGTGGCACATACCCGCATAATATAAACTGTGGTATGCGGACACGTGCTACACGTGACTGGTGGAAAGGGTTTCATGACGTACGAGAGCGCCCAGGCGTAGACGGCTTGGGACGGACGGAAAGATGGATGGACGGACAAACGGACGGATGGATGGATGGATGGACGGACGGACGGACGGGCGGACGGATAGAAACGGCCAAAGAGCCTGAGGTTCGCTAAGAAATGCTTCGCATTTACTGTCGATTTCAGTAATGGAAAGCGAAAATTTTTCAGTGAAGGCAAGTTCCTTAATTGTTAGGTATTTCAGGCATTGGTAGATAACCGCAGGCTGCAATAAACCTCAATATTCATGCCGTTACCCAT
The DNA here is from genome assembly GCF_013339695.2 of Rhipicephalus sanguineus. NCBI lineage: Eukaryota > Metazoa > Arthropoda > Arachnida > Ixodida > Ixodidae > Rhipicephalus > Rhipicephalus sanguineus. The sequence continues at coordinate 498,533 of NW_023615545.1, read as the reverse complement.
GGAACCAACAACCAGCAACTTTATACTGATGATTCGGATAAATCGTGTATAAATGACGAGGACGTACACAGCGTTACAGTGTCTGGTACTAACTTCGTCTTTTACAGCAGTCAGATTGGCAGTCGAGTGCATCTGCGTCTTAACCAATCCAGCCGGTACTCGCCACCAAATGTCTGTGTCATAAGGGACCGTACCGAGCTGCCTCGAGAAATTATGTCCGCTTGTTTTTTTTGCAGCACAAGTAGTTATAAGATGACAACAGCCGATATTGATGGAGTAGTTGCCCGCCAACTCGGGTGTCCATAACCGCTATTGCGCAGAGGGAGACAAAGAATTCAATATCCAGCGGGATTCGAACCCGGGCCTTCTGCGTCGCAGTCTAGTATTCTATGATTGAGCCCCGCCGGGGCTTGAAACTTTATCGCAAAAAGACAGGCGTCAGATCGGGCAAGTGATCACGTAATATAACACCAGGCATGCGAATTGCGCAACGAGTGGGTGATTGAAAGCTTCCGACCCATTCCAAAGTACTTGCACAATTCATGATCGTCATCAGCCACAGTATGATCAAAGTGCACATAATGCCTCACAGACGTGTAGCGGGTACCTCACTTCTCCGAATAATGATGAATAATGGAGTAGTAGGCACTTCCCTATTTGGCTAAATTGTGATGATTCATGGTGTAGTGGGTACCTTGCGAGTGCACTTGCAACAGTCACCCCAAGAGAGTTTACAGCGGGCTCAAGAAAGACCACTTCTCCAGATTTCGCGGGACTGTGCTTTGTGCTCCGCGCTGGTCGGGCGTTTTTTAAAGCTAAAACTTTACTGGCCTAGTCGAGCGAGTTTTGCCGTGCGTCACCGCTTGACCTTGAAGCGAAGAAGAAATACCACGTAGCTCAGCTGCTCCTACCGCTTGGACCGCTGCTAGGATGACTCCCGTAAGGCCCCCCTATTATTCAAAGGTAGCGACATAGAGTGCCTTGACGCGCGCGCCCCCGCTTAGAGTGGTGTGATCTTCTGAAAGGGCAGGTGTCGCCTCCTCGACCTTGGCGGCAGCGTCGCCGCCGTTTTGACTTCTCCGCCGGCTCACCTGTGCGTGGCGTGTGCGCTGTTGTTAGGTCGGTGCTTGTTTCCCTCCAGTTTTGTGCACTCGCTACCGTCACCATGGCCGCGTGTTGCGTGCCGCTGTTCACAAATCATTCCAAGAACGCTGGAAGCTATATTGTTTTCCAAGGGAGCCGAAAAGAAGGCTTTTATGGATAGTAAATTCAAACGTGACAAGTGGAATCCGACGAACACATCATCCATTTGCAGCATAAGTTTACTTCTGCCGGCGTCACCCTTGCGTCGGAAAATGAACACACCAATATCAGCTGTATGCTTAAAAAAATTTGGTTCCCGTGTACATGAATCCTACATTGTACTTCGCAAACATTCCTTACTGCACTTGGCTCAACCTGTATCTGCCTTTTGATTGTTTTGCTTTCGCTTTCTTTTGTGATGTGAAATGTATCATGGAAGATGATGTGCTTCTTTTTTGTAATAATGATATTTGTGGGACTTGAAGTCTCAAAACCACGATATATTTAGAGAGACGCCGTAGTGGAGGGCTCCTGAAATTTTGAGCATCTGTTGTTCTTTAACGTGTTCCTAAATCTAAGTAAGCGGGCCTCTGGCATTTCGCATCTATCTAAAAGGGGGCGCTGCAACCGGGATTTCATGCCGCGACTCTCGGTTCAGCAGTCGAGCACCGTAACCACTAAAAACCCACGGCGGGTTCTTGTTTTCTATATTCTATTGCGTAGTTTAAGTACGCGTTCTGTGTTGTCTGATGCCCATGTATGTATGTGTGCAGTTAAATCTTTTTTATTCTTCACTGTTTCTGAGTTACAAGCCTACCTTTCGTCCTGTCTGCAAAAATTCCCCAGTTCTTGTTGCTTAATTATTCACGATCACTGTGAAGCGACTAGTGGCAGTCCTCAGCAAATGCTGCCAGCAGCACTTTATTTCTGTAATTGCTTTTCTCAGCGCAGCATTAGCGGACACAAATAAACGACCTGTACACTGGATATTCATAGGGGGAACAGCAGGCGGCAGGAGGGAAGAGATGTGAATGGGTCTTCAAAGTCGGCTCAAGACAGCCGCATCCCACACACACACATTCAGTTTTTAAATTCTTTGTGCAAGCATAACTTACTCAATTTTTATTTATTTATTTATTTATTTATTTATTTATTTATTTATTTATTTATTTATTTATTTATTGATCATCCAAGGGGGAGGTAATGATGTGGCACACAGTCTTGCACCTCAAATGCTCGAGTTCTACCATATCTCCAACCGCTGCTACATGGTTCTCCCGATCTTGGTAGCCACCCCTACACGAATTTGCGACCAAGCTCTCACCCCGAAACGGCACGATTGCGACGCTTGGTCAAGTACACTAACCGGGAGAGACTCAAAGACGTCACCCCTCCTCGCATCTTTAAGAACCTCGCCCTCAGCCAGTCCCAGGAAATATTTATGGAGAAAGTGCTAGCAAATACAGCCACTGCCCCTCCTTGGAGATCAAACCCAAACAATTGCTCTCAAACGATGAGATATCCGATGAGATATTCTGCACGTAGCGGTACATTCCTCGCCAGAAGTATCGTTGACGAATGCGGTGGTACGTTTTGGATACCCCAGAGTGTCCGCATTGCGGATCAGAGTGGAAGGACTCGCATATTTCAGAACGCAGACTCCGGGGTATCACAAGTAGTCACTGGCGGCCGTCGGCGTTGTAATTGCGTCGGTGAAGTAGGTCGTCGCGAATGGCGAAATGGTGGGCTTTGCGATGCAAGCGCGAGTGGTTGGTGTTGCCGACGGATCAGTGAGAATGTCTACCAGCGAGGCGATCCATTGATTCTCGCGTTGCTCGCTGCGATGATATGAACGTCGATGGAAGAAACAGAAATGTGAGATACTCAGCAAGATGTATTGTCGTCAGGCAAGGGGGAGCGCGAGAGGGCGTCGGCGTCAGCGTGCTGGCCTCCGTTGCGGTACCGCACGCGGATGTCGCAGTCTTGCAGGCGAAGTGCCAAGCGGGCGAGACGGCCCGAGGGATCCTTCAATGACGACAGCCAGCATAGTGCATGATGATTGGTGACGAGATCAAATGGGCGACCATACAAATAAGGTCGGAATTTTGTAAGGGCCCAGATGATCGCCAGGCACTCTTTTTCCGTGACGATGTAATCGATCTCGCCTCTATACTCGGGGAGAACTTTTTGCGGCAATGCAGGGAAGGCTACCGAGCCACAATGCACGTATCCTACCGCTAATGATTGTAGTCCCACAATTGCGTCCGTATTTTCTGCGTGAGATATATAAAATACTCCTTCATTTTTTACATGTAGCATTTTGAGACGGAGCGTAGCGCACACAAGCGAGATATTCGTATTTCTTTTACTTTATACGTTGTCAGTTTGCCTTTTTGGGTGCGTGAAAAAGTCGCGCCTTTTACCCGTACCTTGATGGATGCAACGCTAGCCACCCCTTTCCACGGCATTACGCGACGCGCGCCAAACCGTACTACTTCGCGTAGCAGTACATGTGCAGACACTCCGCCCCCGTAGCTTTTCCTTCATTGCCACAGAAAGTTGTCCCCGAGTATAGTAAGCGTACGACTTGCGTATGCTACGACATATTCGGGGAACCCTGGTTTCCGCTGCGCAAGCACAGCGCCGAGGCCTACACCCCTGGCGTCCGTGTGTACCTCCGTTGAGGCCGTGGGGTCGTAGTGGCGTAATATGGGAGGAGACGTCAATAAACGACGGAGCTTTGCGAACGTGTCGTCACACTCGGACGACTACGAATTGAGGGCCGTACCTTGCATGTCGCAGGATGCAAGGTACGGGAAGGAGCTTCGTCAGCGGCGATATGATGGTGGCAAAGTTTAGTATGAAGCGTCGAAAATACGAACACAGTCCTACGAAACTGCGCAGTTCTTTTACGGACGTAGGTTTGGGAAATTCGGCCACGGCCTGAAGCTTGGCCAGATCGGGAAGGATTCCGTCCTTGGACATGACGTAGCCTAGGATTGTCAGCTGCCGTGCTGCAAATCGGCGCTTTAGATTCAGTTGGAGGCCGGCATTGCTCAAACGCGTCAAAACATGCCGCAGACGTTGGAGATGTGTGGAGAAGTCTGGAGCGAAGACGACGACGTCGTCCAGGTAACACAGGCACGTGTGCCATTTCAAGTTGCGCAGAGCGGTGTCCATCATGCGCTCGAAGGTTGCGGGCGCATTACAAAGACCAAACGGCATGACGTTTAACTCCTACAAGCCGTCGGGCGTGACAATGGCTGTCTTCGGTCGAGCGTCATCCGCCATGGGTACTTGCCAGTACCCCGAGCCAAATCGAGGGATGAAAAGTATTCTGCCCCTTGGAGGCTGTCAATCGCGTCGTCGTTTCGCGGCAGTGAATAAACATCCTTCCCAGTGATCTTGTTGAGCTGTCGGTAGTCCACACAGAGCCGCACAGAACCGTCCTTCTTGGCAATGAGAACAGGAGACACCCATGGGCTGACCGAGGGTCGAATAACGTCGCGCCGAAGCATATCGTCGACTTGCTCATTAATTACCCGGCGGTCTGTGAGAGACACGCGATATAGGCGTTGCCGCAGTGGTGGTTGGGCACCAGTGTCGATGCGATGCGTGACAGCGGACGTGCGGCCGAGAGAAGTTTGCCCGACATCAAAAGGAGAACGAAATTCTTCAAACAGGCACAGAAGCTGGGAACGCTGGACCGACGTAAGGTTGCCAGCAATGGAGGGGCCAAATACAGGAGCGCGTGATGAATCAGACGTGGAAACAGCACTGATGGTACGGGAACTGGTACAGTGCGAGTTATCGGGTGCGTCCATAACTTGTGCGTCTTCGAGGGGCTCCACTCTGCCGAGACATTTCCCTCGCACCAACGTAACAATTCGCGGGGATGGGTTGGTAACAAAAATAGCGGTGCTACCCTGAGTGATTTGCACGGTCGCGAAAGGTAGCAGCAACCCTTTCCTAGTGCAAACGCAGTCAGATGGCAAAGGAGTGCAATGGTGTCGCAGAGACCGGCGCAGTAAACTGGCACGGCCGTCGACGAGTTTGGAGGCACTTTGGTATCGTCTTTGACGAGGATATTGGTCAATGCCGATATACTGTTTGCCGGCGTCAAATGTGAGAACGGTGAGAGTTCGATGGCGGCTGGTGCGCAGTGAAATATGGCGTCGTGGCGGGAGAGACAATCCCATCCCAGGATGACGTCGTGGGAGCATGCAGCAATTATGATGAAGTCGACGTCGCACAGAACGTCCTGAATGACGACGCCAGCAGTGTATACTGCTGTAGACCTAATACTTTGGGAGCTCGCAGTACGGAGGGACATCCCAGAAAGTGGCGTCGTCACTATTCGGAGTAAGCGGCGAAGTTTTGCGTCCATAACGGATCCGGCGGCTCTAGTGTCGATAAGGGCAGATGCGCGAACACCGTCCACAAACACGTCTATGACATTGGATGGACTTCGCTGAGGGCTTTTACAGTTCGATAGCGTCGCAGCCCTTGCCTCGTGGACTGCGACGGACGTGGACGCATTGGTGACAGCGAGCGACGTCGTGGAGACGGAGAGCGGCGAGTGGACGGAGCTGGTCGTGAGGTCGGTGACATAGGCGGGTCGTAGAATGCACGGCTGGACTGGCTGGTGACGGGTGACGCGACGCGAGGCGGCTGCACGCGATGACAGTAACGTGCCACGTGACCGGCATAACCGCATGCCAAGCAGATGGGCCGGTTGTCGGCTGTGCGCCATCGGTTCACTGTGGCAGGTCCCACCCATGTTGCAGGATGCAATTGACGGGGCGGCTGCTGAAATGACTGCATGGTGTGTTGCAGTCGTGGCCTACGGATGACGGGAGCATACGTCGCCGGCGCGCCCGCTTCGAAGGGTGGAGGTCTAGGACGAACGAAGGACAGAGGTGTACCACAAGCTTGCTACTCTCGCGAGGTAGAAGACAAAGTTGCTCAACTTGCCTGCTTCGTCCCATTTGTTGGGTACGCTCACGCTCTCGTAAATTGCAAGTCAGTCCTCCACGTCGGTGCGATCGGGGCCAATCAAGATAGGTGGATCGCGGATGCGCGGAACACCGGGACATGTGGTCGGTGTGGGAGGTGGTGTTTGCTGAGCGGCGTCCTGAGGCATGGTAGATGGCAGGGTACGGGAACGAAGCTCCAGGGGCATCGAATGGGAGCACAGCACTCTCCACCAATTTGTTAAGCTGTTTATTGGACGGCACTCAGCAACAATGCGCAATGGCGACAGTCCAGGCAAAAGCAGGGACTCTGAGCGCGAGCGGCGTTCAGAAGAGGACGACGCACTAGAAGTCGCTCGAGAGCGCAACCGTTAGTGGGGGGGGGGATGGAACTGTCCTTGGATGACATGACAAACGAAAACTTCCCTCTGCATACGACGACCACTTCATGCGCATGCGATCGCGTCGGCAGGCTCTCTGTGAAGACGTCCGTCAATACGTCTACGATAAGCTCAGGATTCTAGAAAACTGTGGCATTACATGGATCTCTCCAGCTGTCCGCCAGTACGTCGTTGATGGGTTGGTTGATTCGACCCATGCTGCCATCTTATCTTCCCAGGCACCTGAAGCGTCACCCCAGGCGTTCGCTCACAAGGCAGCCGAATTGCAGCAGAATACTCGCCGTCGTCTGAGCTTCCACACACTCGCGACCGAACGTTCACCGCCCCTCTCAACGCGACGTGGATGCTTTAAGTGCGGCCGAATAGGCCACAACGCAAAGGAGTGCCGTCAACCTTCACAGACCCGAATGCATTATCAGGCCTGTCGAACTCCTCAGATGTCAGGATGTCAGTCCACGTCGAGGGAATAGGTTACTTGTCTGCACTGGTTGATACCGGCGCAGAACGGACGGCACTACACCAACGTCATGCTCCAGACACTATCCGGCCGTGGACGCAACCACCACTCTGCGGACTTGGAGGAACTGCCATGCCAGTGGGCATGGTCGACATTTCAGTCCGGACGTCAGCGGGGACTATGGTTCTTCCAGATGTTCCTGTTTTCGAAGACCTCCCTGCCGACCTGATCTTGGGAGCAGATTTCTTGCTGTCTGACGACATCCAGCTCAGCATAGATCGAGGCCACGTCGAGCTCTGGCCTGCCACACCTGGGAAAACAGCGACGACACGGCCACCACCGACAGGTGAGCAGTCCACTTCCCCTACCCTATCTTCTATACTGGCTCGCCATGAACCAGTGTTTGCTGGGAATACCGCGGAACTCCCGGGCACTAATTTGCTGCTACATCGTATACCAACGCGCGACCATCCGCCAATATGCGTACCACTGCGAAGATACGCTGAACGAGAGCGTACAGTGATCGAAGAACAAGTAGATGAAATGCTCGCCGCGGGCATTATTACACCGTCATCAAGCCCGTGGGCAGCACCAGTCGTCCTTGTAAAAAAGAAAAACGGATCGTTGCGCTTTTGCGTGGATTACAAGCAGCTCAACAAGTCTACAACGCCTGACTCGTACCCTTTACCTCACATTGATGACGCTGTTTATACAGTACGCCACTGCAACTTCTTTTCGTCCCTTGATTTACGCGCAGGGTCCTGGCAGATCAACGTCGCGCAGGAAGATAAATGTAAGACCGCCTTTCGCACTCCTTCGGGCTTGTATGAGTTCAACCGCTTGCCGTTCGGACTGCGAACGGCTCCTAGCACATTTCAGCGTGCGATGAATTCCGTGCTAGGATCTCTGAAGAATCAAGCGTGTGTGGTATACCTCGACGGCATCCTGGTCGTTGGCAAGACAGAGGATGAACATCGCAATTTGGACGAAGTGCTGCAGAGACTATATGAAGCAGGATTTCGTTTAAACCGAGAGAAGTGCCAATTTGGACTGCCCAAGATTTCATACCTTGGACATAATATATCTCCTATCAGCAGTCAGCCGCTCCCGGAGCGCATCGTTGCGGTGTCGGAGTATCCCAGACCAACCTGCTTGAAACAGGTTCAGTCATTTATGGGTATGGCTTCGTATTTGCGAAGGTTTATTCCTCACTTCGCTTCGATCGCAGCTCCCTTGAGCGGTCTTCTTAAAAAGGACGAACGGTTTGAATGGGGCACCTTGCAAGAAAACGCTTTTCAAACGATAAAACAAAAGCTCACTTGCTGCCCAATATTAAGTCACTTCAATGATGACTGGACCACCGAAGTTTACACCGATGCCAGCCAAGTTGGTCTAGGCGCAGTGCTAGTGCAGCGCGATCCAGATGGCAAAGAACATGTTGTTGCTTACGCCAGCCGGAAATTTTCAGACACTGAGCGCCACTATCACTCCAATGAGCTAGAATGTCTTGCAGTGGTATGGAGTATCGATGATAAATTCCGACATTGTCTTTTTGGGCGCAAATTCATGGTGGTGACCGATAATGCTGCAATAGCATGGATGTTTTCCAAGCAGCAACTAAAGCACAAATTTGCCCGGTGGATAATCACGCTGCAAGAATACGATTTCGACGTGCGCCATCGCGCCGGGGGGCTAAATAACGTCGCCGATGCCCTGTCACGGAACCCCTTGACTGTGTGCCACAGACCAGGCAAAACCACATTTTTTTCGCCCAACTGGACATCTCCAAAGCTCAGCAGGAGGACAAAGACTTGGCATCAATTACTGCATCTATCGCTGACAAAGAAAACGACTCGATGTTTGCGATGCGCAATGCCGCATTGTACCGACGTCACTGGCAAGAGGACCGATCTCAAGAGTGTTACATGCTGGTCGTCCCGAAGTCTTACCGATAAGAAATATTACGAGCCATTCATGACTCTCCAGAAGGCGGACACACCGGCCAACGTGCCATGCTCCGCAAATTACAAGAACGCTTCTGGTGGCCGAAGATGCAAAGTAGTGTCCGTTCGTACGTCGCCAGTTGTGAAATCTGTCAGCAGTTAAGGCGACTGCCGGGGTGCCAGCCTGGATTACTAACCCCTATTTCAATACCTGAGACTATTTTCCACACGGTTGGCATCGTTTACATAGGACCTCTACCCACCACCACTGCAGGAAAGCGCTACATCATTGTAGCAGTAGACTACCAGTCGAAATACGTGGAAGTGGAAACCGTGCCACCTCTTGCGACCACTTACCTTATGAATTTCCTGAAGCACCGATATGAATGGAGGATGCCAAAGAAATTAATATCCGATCGTGCTACAACGTTTCGCAGTCGGGAACTGAAAAAGTAACTTTGCACGGCAGGTGTACAGCACCACTACGCATCCGCGTTTCACCCCCAGGCAATCGGCCTTGCAGAGCGAACCAACCAGAGTATCCAGGCACGACTCGCTCCCTATACGAGAGTGGAGAAAAAGGGAGAGGCCGACTGGGACGTCCACCTCGCGCCAGCCGCTTTTGCGGTTAACACGGCACTGCAAACGTCCACCGGGGAGACGCCGTACGAAATTGTCTACGGAAAACTGCCACAGCTGAAAGCGGTCCTCAGTCTAGATGCTCCCATTATAGTCGCACGCTCCGACGATCGCAAATCGGTCTGTCAGAAGATAAGAACTGCGGCGATCAAGAAAGCCACCCGAGCACAAGAAAATCAAAAGCGCTACTACGACAGCCGCCGTAGACCTGCTCCTGCTTACAACATCGGTGACGAGGTGTGGGTGCAAAGGTGCGGCAGCGGGCCGGGCAAGAAACTACTCGCTAAGTTCGACGGGCCATTCAAAATCACTGAGCGCGTAGGAGAAAATACCTGGAGTGTGAGCACCTCAGATGCGAACTTCACTCTCGATAAGCGAAAAAGAAATACCTTTGCCGTGCACGTGTCGCGCCTGAAAAAAAACAGTCAGGCAGCTACAGCTGAAATGAACTGTCGTTTGTTTTCTTTGTCATGTCCGCAGTGTGGCCGAATGTAATGAAGAGCGGCACGGCAGCTGCGGGGCACGGGCTGGGGAGCGAGGAGGAGGAAGCAGAATACAGAGAAGAAGCGCGCGAGCTGTCGCAGCGCTGGACGTTCCCTCGATCTAGGGGTTGTGGCCAAAGTTTCTGTGGTTGCTGCTTAATTTTTATCTTGCTCAGTGCTCCTTTAGTGCTCTTGCCGATCAGTGAGTGCTTTTTGCGCTTGTAAGAACAGACATGCCGTTTTCGTCACCTGGACCAGGGGCTTTCCTGGTCCGCTTCTCTTCCGCCGCAGAGATACCAGTGGCCCTGTTCTTGCGAAACGGCATCTCTTCTGTTCCTGTGGCCCTTGTCCCAACCCATGATGGTAACATAAGGATGAAGAATCCCAAAGTAATACAAGCGGAGCTGCGAGCCGCCACAGCACACTTTCAGACCATTTCGGAGGTCCGCCAGTTCGGCAGGGGAGGTATCCTCTGCTTTTCGTCTGACCAGCTTTGTGTTCAGGACCTACTGAAGTGTTCTATGTTCGCTTCCAATCCGGTGAGCGCATTCATCCCACCTCACTTAGCATGTGTGAAAGGACTTGTGCGTGGTGTTGACGTCAACATGACTCCGTCGGAGGTATTAGAGATGTTTGCAGAGGCTGGTGCAATTTCATGTTTAGGTGTGGGCGAGTTATTGATAAGGCTAAAGTCCCTACCGAGTCGGTGATTGTAACTTTTGCTGGGTCGAATCGACCAACGGAAATTAAGGCGTGGCCTCTTATCTACCGCGTTGAAGCGCTTTCGCCTCGACCCCTGCAGTGTGTAAAATGCTGGCGCTATGGCCACACGATGAAAGGGTGCAGATCTGCTCTCAGATGCCGTATGTGTGGTGAGCCTCACAGTGCAAGTGATTGCCAAAGCAAAGAAGAAAAATGTTGTCTCTGTGATGAAGCGCACAGTGCGGACAATCCCAACTGCTCTGCAAAGGCAAGAGAAATCCGCATTCTCGAAATTGTAGATCGTAGACGCTGCCGAAAAGAGGCCTTAGCTGAAATTCAGAACAGGAGTCAGGGATATGCCGGTGTAGCAGCCCGTAATACATCAATGGAAGCGGCTTTTTCCCAATCCATAGCGGACGTGGTTGAAAGAGCAATAGAAAAGGCTATGGAGCGCCTTGCTGCACACATTTGTGAGTCTCTGTCACAAATTTTAGCCAACCAGATGGCTCGCACATTTGGAACGCCGGGGGATGATGGGATAACTTCACAAACCGCAGAGCTTCCACGATCCCTGAATGACACAGCACCTACAATCACGCCGTCGTATGCTGACCATGCAGGACCCTCTCTAGTTGGCAACCAGTGCCAAAATAATGATATTAATGATGAAACCCAGGAGCCTGACGACATGGACTTGGACCCTAAATCGCTAAAACGATCTAGATCCCCTCTATCGAAGAAAACAGGCTCACCGAAACATTCAAAAAACAAAAAATACCTGAAGGACAAGGAAAGCCTTTCTAAGGTAGATTTCTTAAAAGAATCCATTTTAGACAAGGCGGTCTCGGAATCAATTCTTTCGACAAAATAGGGTCACTCAAAATTCTCCACTGGAACTGTCGCTCTATTCACTCGTCAATAACAGATCTAATATATTTGTCTTCTAAATTCACACCAGATATAATTGCATTGCAGGAGACCTGGCTCTCCGTACATAATGTTTTTCATTTAAACAGTTACCGATCTTTTAGACTAGACCGTCCATCGAGAGGTGGAGGCTTAGCATTTTTATCTCAAACAGAATTAGTATAAAGGCGAAAATCTCCTACAAGTATATGTCTCCTGAATGTGAAATGTTCGCAATAGACATTACATTACCAGGATGCCAACCTTTCTCGCTAGTTAATGCGTACTTTCCTGAGGGTGTCCAAGACACAAGACGGTTAGATATTGCAATCAGTTCGTGGTGCAAGGAAAAAATTTTAGTCGGGGATTTTAATTCCCATCATACGTGCTGGGGTTTTAAAACTGATCAGTGTGGCAAACGATTGTGGGAGTGGTCAACAGACAATAATCTTTCGTGCCTAAACGCGAGAACTCCCACGTTTATTCGCAATCGGTGCCGATCGGCCTTAGATCTAAGTTTCGTAAGTACGGCTATTTCTAGCTCGTCCTGGACAGCGCTGGACTGTGCCACAAACAGTGATCATTTTCCAATAACTTTCGAGATTTCTTGCCCAATAACCCACCTTGTTCTCAAGTTCGAGTCTTTGTGAATTATAATAAGTTTAAAAATAACCTGAAATCAGCGTTATCGTCTCTCTCTCAAGAGAGTAACGATTTCAAAGCGATGAAATTAAACGCGGTTATTAAACGAGCCTACAAACGAGCTGAATTTACTGTCGAATCTGCCAATAGAGCACCGTAGTCCTTGGTGGAATGCAGAATGCACACGAGATCACCGTCGACGCAAGCAGCTTGGAACAGCTCATTCATAATCAATCCCCTAAAAATTGGTCTGATTTAAATTCATAGCAGCTAGTTTTAAACGCACCGTTGCCCAAGCAAAAGAGGACTACGATCGCAGACACTACGAGTTCCTCTCTAACCCTAAAAATAAAAAAGCACTGTTTAGATACATGAGAACAAGGAAAATACTGCCGTCTCCTTAATTCGGATTACGAACTCCTATCGAGAGCGGAAATGACTACTGCTCTTGAGTTAATTGCTACAGGACTGGAGAATAGATTCACATCGACTATACCAAATAATTGGCAAAATTGTACAATCACGACAGATTTTGATAAAGTTACCATGTCCGAACTATCCCACGTGATTAAGCAGTTACCCTTTTCAGCTCCAGGCCCCGATGGAGTTACAGTGCAAATGATCCAAATTTTATTCAAGTTTCTCCTAGTGAAATTCTTAATGTTAAATTATTCTTTAAATTATGCCTGGATCCCTTATGATTGGAAACTAGCGAAGATAATTCCGATACCTAAGAAACAGGGATCAGGTTTAAACATAGAAAATATTAGACCAATATCATTGACTTCAAACATGGTCAAACTCATAGAGAGGGTCCTGCATGGCAGAATAACTATTTGGATGGAAAATAAGTCAATATTAAAACCTCAGCAAATTGGCTTTAGATCCGATTGTTCAATCTGGTGTGCACATGCAGACTTAGAGAGCCGTATACAACTTGCTAGAAAACGAAGACAATATGCCGCACTAGTGACACTCGACATTGCTAAAGCATACGACTGCGTTGAGCATTCCATTTACTTAACAGACTACAGGTCTTAAATTTTCCACAATATATGACGGCGTGGGTAGGAGAATTTTTAAAATCACGGGAATTTTATTGTGTCAAGGATGGGTGCTCTTCATCTAAATACAAACAGAGTCGCGGAGTTCCCCAAGGAGCGGTTCTATCTCCACTTTTATTTAATATACTAATGAGTTCAATTCCAACCTGTCAGAATATCTATGTCTATGTGTATGCAGACGATATAGCATTTTTTGCAGCCGACAGTGATATTTATGTTCTACAGCAAAAATTGCAAATCTACATGAACATGTTGGAAATATGGCTTCGGTCGATATCAATGGCATTAAATGTAAACAAGAGTGCTCTCCTGGTGTTTCCTATAGCAGGTTCGATTTCACTCTCTATTGCATATAAACAGGAACCTATTCCGCAAGTAGACTCTCTAAAATATTTGGGTGTTTTATACAATGAAAAACTTAACTGGAGTCCACATATAGAGTACATTGCAGCTAAGGCGCAACGGGCTTTGGGCTTATTGCGCAGAATGAGCAATCGCAAAATTTGGTGTACGTAGGGACACAATGATAATCGTATATAAGATGTATATGCGTCCAATATTAGAATTTGGATGTGTGTTGTTCTCGGGTGGACCAGCTTACAAAATTAAGCCGTTGATTATCTTGGAGCGGGAAGCTCTGCGCTTGTGTATGGGGCTCCCTAGGTTTGCAGCAGTTACTGTTATGTATCAGGAAGCGCGTCTGCCTTCATTGCTCTGTCGATTCCCTGTTTTAACAGTTCAGACATTTCTAACATTTTATAGCTTGCCGGTAAGAAGAGCGGAATATGTTTTTATCAGTGACCCAGATTCCTTCTTTCTCGCTCATTGGCCACGATATCACACACCACAGATAATCTTCGTACAAAAGAAACTAAAATTAAAAATGTCAACATCAGAGAGATATTGTAACCAATAGCTCAAATCAGGTTCTTATGATAGATTACGAAGAGATTTTTCCTCCAAAATCTAAATTTCAATCCCAAAAATTCTTAGAGAACAGGTTACAGGATTTTTCATGCACAAACACGAAACGTAATAGCCACTGATGCTTCCGTGAACGAAGAACGAGCAGGCGTAGGAATTGTCTCCCAGTCGCTGGGCTGGTCATTCGCTGTGAGGTTACCCGATTTTACTCCGGTTTTCGAAGCTGAACTCATGGCCGTCATCATGGCACTGCGAAAACTCCCGACAGACGAGATCAGGGCGATAATAATAACTGATTCGCTCTCAGTATGCCCACCCTTGCAGCTTCACATAACTCTCGTGCCCTCAAGACATTCGATCTTTAGTTCCGTCTCAGCTGAAGCACCTAAAACTAGTGTGGGTCCCAGGTCACTGTGGCTTAAAATTAAATGAAATGGCTGATGCTTTAGCGCGCGCATCGCTAGATCTCCCAATAATCCAGGTTCTTCCAGTGGTAGAATATTTCACCGCAATCAGATACAGAAAATTGGCAATTCACACTGATAGGATGGAAACAATAACAACGTGGACGGAATACAAACATCTCAACTTTCCATGGAAGTCTCATTGGAGCCAATCTAGACAATCTGAAGTTACGATCACCAGATTTCGATGCCGTGTCCCCCCATTAAATCTATACTTACACAGAGCTGGTCTGACGATATCGCCCCTATGTCAATTCTACGGAGAATTGGAAAATATTGCACATTTCTTTTTGTCATGCCGCAGATATTCAATTATTAGATCACGACTGCTCATTACTCCGCTGGCTTAAACTGCTTAAACTTAATAGGCTTAAACTTAACTGAAGAAATTATACTAAGCTTCGGAGCCTCAGGGTTGGGATACTGCCATAGGGATGCCTTCAATGCCGTGTGTAATTTCATGCAAACCGCTAAACGTGTACCATTTTATCTTCCTTCAAAAACGCTCTTTTTAAAATGCGTTCAATATATCTAATCTCACCAAATGTTCTGATCAGGTTTAATACGGCTGTCTGAAATACGAGTGCAATAGCTAATTTTGAAGTATTATTGATGTCTTATTTATTATTACTATTTCTACTCTTAATTTTTATCCATTTTACATTCTTGAATAAGACTTTTAAGCGTCAATACATATTCTTGGCCCATCCCCACAGAGTGGTACGTGCCATAGAAAAGAAGGCAAACCAAACAAACAAACAGCTGGCCCAGGACCGGGTGCTGTCTCTGTTTTTTTCATTACAATTATATATGTGACGTCCAGTTGGCACGCCTTTAATAAGCCTTCGAGACTTGGCGAACTGACCACATCCGAGGCACAGAAGCAATCTGCAGATATGCCCCCACAGCGAAGATCAGATGAAGAACACCATGTGATGAGGGTAATGTACATATATGTAAAAGTGCCCGATAAATGCCCACAATATATATATATATACTATATATATAATATCTATATATTCTATATAAATTATATATGCCACAAAGGAAAGTTTTCGAAAAATCTTTCTGACGCGCGGAATCGAACGGGCGACCTCTCGCTGCGCAGCGCGCGGCGTTAGAAGGCTAAGCCACGAAAGGTAAGTCTGTCAGCATGCTAGCGGCAAGCTATTTATATACACCATTTATTTCTGCGTGCATTCTTGGTCACCAGCGAGATGGCGCGAAGGGCTTGAGGGGCGCGCTTTAAAGGTCGTCGCCCCGCTCGCTGCGATGCGCGCGCATTTCCTGACACGCGAGGTGCACTTTGCCCTACAGCGCTTGTGTTGTCGTCGCCTCCCTTTGTCCTTGTTTGCGCGCTCTTAAGTGATCCGTGATGGAAAACCAACTAGCCCAAAATTAAGTGCTCCTTGAGTTCATTTCCGTGATCGCCTGCGCGCGCGCTTATGCGCATCTCGCGAGAGGGGTGGTTTGTATATCACGTCCGCAGTGAAGTGGCAGGGCGTACGAAGATCACTTCACCGCTGCAGAGGCCGCGTTTGCGAAAGGAGCGCGCTGTTCAACCAGAAAGAATTAACAACTGTGACATCTGTTAGTTCGCGCTCGTCCTTTGTATACCTGCGCGTGCGGTTCGTGCGTCCTTCTTGATGTTTGAGCAGCGCGCTTTAATTGTCGAGCTGTGACACTTGATAGTTCGCGCTCGTCCTGTGTGTGTTCTTTTCGTGCGACGCGCTGGAAATTTCCGAGTTGCTTTTCGTTCTTCGCGTTACATTCCAATTTGTTGCTGTTACATTCATTGCTTCTCCGTTGCGGCCAAACTGCGAGTTATTTTTCGTCACGTGGCTTGCCGTGATGTGATTTTGCGCGAGTTTTATTAACGTTACTGCATTTTACGTGTCTTTAGTAACGCCACTAGTTGTTACATGATGTTACGTAATTTTTAGTAAGGTGACATACTTGCCCATCAGAGTTATTGCACTACACACCGCAAAAATCAGCGCACGTGTTGCGGAAACAGAAGATGAAGAGGAAGTGAGCGCGTGCCGGTTCATGAATTTCTATTCGCACTACCCGGCGCAACGAAAAGCTTTATACTGCTCTAATAAATGCGCTAAGACTACAGGGACAAGAAAGGGTACAACACGAGCGCTTACTCACAACTCAAGTCTTTATTGCTTCAAAAGAAAACATATGCCAAAAACCAACCCGAGAAAATTACCCGAGCACGCGCATCCTTCTTCAAAGGAAAATACAGCAGATACATAGGCATTGGCTCCCCCTGCGACTATCTCTTCTCCTCGAGCACTGTCACTTATTTCGCAGATATGCCCAAAACTGGGGGACCGATGTAGATGGACACCCAGTGTTATTACGGAAAGCTTCCGCAAGATGCCGGTGTTTGAACAAAATTTCCGTCGCAGTGAACGCATCGGCACTCAGCACAGTGCATGGCCAATTGTTTAAGTGGTCTTCGCTGCAAACAAGGCTGGCGCTTTCTTAGGCGTGTATTCGCACATCGGCCTGTCTGGTCAAGGTAGACACGTACACAGGACAGAGGAATGCAATATGCGAAATTTTTTCAGAGGGATGCAACTTGGACGTCCCACATCTGGATCTAAATGGTCACAAGCTACAGCACCACCACAATGCCATGATGGCGTCCAATGTGGTCACCGTCTTCAGCGCAGCAGAGGACCCCGCGCACCTTAAAACCTAAGACCGACTTCGATAAGCCATTGGGCACCAAGAGCTTGATTTGGGCGAGTTTTCTTCATGCTCAATACCGTAGGTATTATCAGCGTCAAATGAAACGGGAACAGCGGCAAGCATTCGCATTGGTATAGTGTGCGCCGTCCTGTGTCACGATGGACAGGCGCGCATATGCGCAGCGCTGCCAAACCGGATGCGTGCGCCTGTCCATGGTGATGACTGTACGGTCGCACTGTACTATTGCGAATGCTTGGCACTGTTCGCGTTTCATTTGACGCCGATAGTACAGCGCAACAACAGAGACAGGAAAGAGCGCTGACTTTCAACTGATTTTATTCAAGGTTCTCAGGGCACATTTATAGAAATGAAAGATCCGTGCCCATGCGCGACAACACGTGTGTGATTGTGTCACGTGAGGAATGAAAATTCTGTATCAGATAGGTGAAGTGATGATGTACTGATGCATGGATCCACGGCCATTGGGTATTACCGTTACAGAAGCGTTTTTCAGCGAAAGCTATGTATGCCTAGGCAAAACGAAAAACCGTTCGCCACACGTTTCGATAATGGTCTCCATTGGCTGCGCCGTTAGTTACGTCGTTCTCTACGTGGCACCTGTATCAGTAAGCTAAAGCAAGAACAGAAGAACGTTATTTAGAGTGCAGCTGTTAGGTTTTATAGTGGCTGGCACGTGGCAAGCCAGTGTAGGCGTTGACATCAGCAGTTGTGGGAGAAGCGCTTAGTACGCACATCCAAGACTCAACCTCTGGGCAATGCAAACTTGCATTTGGCTGCGGATTAAACGTCAGTCCCGCATTCTTGCTAGTCTAGCGCCCCACGAAGACGCTCGTCGTGTTCTGCCCGGGTAGCACCCCATACCAGGGACGTCATGCGTCCCTACAACTCGCACGCTGTGCTCGAGGTCGAAAATTGAACTCAACGTTTTTTGAAACACTTCAGGCGCTGACGCAATGCCAAACGGCAGTCTCAAGAAACGGTAACGCCCAAAAGGAGTAGCGAACGCACAGATGCTTGATGTGGCGGATCCAATGGAGTCTGATGGAACCCCGAGTTGCATCGAGGCCAGAGAAATATTTAGTACACCGCAAGTTCTGCCTCGTATCTTCTCGCTTCGCATCTTATAGTGCTGGCTTCAGGCACTGGTTAATGTTCCTAGGGTCCACGCAAACCCGCCGTTTGCCATCTTTTTTCGTGACAATGAGCTAGGGGACGTCACCAAGGTCTGTTGGTTCGGGCGATCTTTCAATGATGTGGGCTTCTTCCATTGCGTTGCAGCTCCGCCCGCAGTGGTTCCTTTAGTGCCAAGGGGACGCGTCGCGCTGGCTGTATCACTGGTATGGAATCTTCGTGCAGGACCATCCTGTATGGGCGGGCTACACAGCCGGTACCTTGGAAAAGCTGCAGGAATTATTGGAGTACTTTGTCAGAGCTTTTGGCATCCACTGTGTCGATTGAACGCACCACCAGTCCCAGCGCCTCCGTTGCGTGTAGTCCCAGTATCGCTTGTTTGCTCTTCTTGACTATGAAAAATGTAAAGGTGCCGGACTTGTCATTCATGACCACTGGCAAGGTTGCCACGCCGAAGTGTTTAATGACGTCGCCACTGTACGACCGATGGACAGAGCTGCTGGGCTTCAGGTCACCATGCGCTTGGAATTTGCGAAAGACAGAGTACGGCAGCAAGTTGGCCTGGGATCCAGTGTCCACTTTCAAAACAACCTGCTGGTTGGCTACTTTGGCTGCGACCATCCAGTCAGCTATCCTTTCAACGGCGCACACTCTGACATTGAGGATATCGAAGTCGTTCTTGTCGTGTGATACGGCACCGACGGCAGGCTCTTTCCGGCAGCACGCCGCGAAGTGATTGGCACCCTTGCACGCGAAACATGTCTTCCCGAACGCCGGGCATTTGTTACGGTCGTGCGTTCGATTGCACCTACCGCATGTGAACCGTTGACGCTGTTTCACGGCCGCTACGTGCCTACCTGCTTGGGGCCAGGTCTCATTTTGGTGAGCTGACACTTCGGCCGCTTTGCATATCTCTTCTGCCTTGAGCAGCGTGAGGTCTTTGACTTTGAGCATATTTTCGCGTATCTTCGGGTTATTCGTGCCAAATACTATTTGGTTACGAATCATAGAGTCACTCAATGTTGATAAGTTGCAAGTCTGAGCTAGCTTCCGCAGGTCGCGCAGGAATTGTTCAAAAGGTTCGCCTTCGGCTTGACTCCATGAACGAAACGCATACCTCTCGTAGACTTCATTCTGTTGCTCCTGACAGTACGCTTCAAATTTGCTCACAACTGTTGCATAGTCATCCTTGTCTTCTTCCGCCGTAAAAGTGAAGTTGTTAAATACCTCCAGCGCGTCATTTCCAGCCACACTCAGCAGCACCGCCGTCTTAGCAGCCTCCGTCCGTGGTTCTTTGATTGACGCTTTTGCCTTCAGGAAGAGCTCGAACTTCTGTTTAAACAACGCCCACTTCTTTGCGATGTTCCCGGACAGAAGCAGCTGATCGGGTGGCTTGAGGAGTTCCATTTCTCTGGCTTACTGGTGTAACGCTTCTTCGTTTCTTCAAGCCATTTCGCGGTAGGCCAACAATCGGCCCACTTCTGACACCATGTATCAGTCAGCTAAAGCAGGAACAGAAAGAACGTTTATTGATAGCAGCTGTTAGGTTTTATATAGTGGCTGGCACGTGCAAGCCAGTGTAGGCGTTGACATCAGCAGTTGGTGGGAGAAGGCGCTAGTACGCACAGCACATGCGTATCTTGCACGAACAGCACCCAAGTGCGCGCGCCATTGGCTGCCCCGTCAGTGACGTCGTTTCTTCGTCGGACCCAAGCATGCCCACCATGGCGGGCGGATGCTTGGCGGAAGCGGCGAGGAAGTGGCAGTGCCGGCAGAGTAGCGTCAACATGGCAGTGGCGCAACGCGTTCGCCAGGGCCAAGGCCCGCTTTCGGCGGGAGTTTCTCGAGCGGGACTTTGGCTGCGGCTGTGATGTCTGCGACAGCGTATGGTTCGAGAACAACCTGGGGTGCTATGCAGGATGGCCCGAGTTTGGCGAAACTCGGTATCTTTCCGAGCTCTGCCGACACCCCCTTTTGAACAAGCTAATAGTACGATAAGGTGAAATCCATCCCTCAGCGCGCGCTCCGTTCCATTGGTTACGATGGAACGCGGCGTCACGTTAAGGGCGGTCAAAAAGGTTGGGTGGTGTCGTCAAACTAGAGGCACCTTCTTTCATCTGTTTGTCGTTCCACTGAGTGCAGACGTGCACCCATGCAGGAAAAGTGGCAGAAAGCTCTACTAACTATATTACCGCTCCGACAACGTCACACTCACTATCATTTTTTTTTATTGCGATAGCAATTATATGGACAGTCTCGGCTGAATTTTGCCGTCGCCGTCATGCACCGTATATGTATAAGTATGTATATATATATAAAAGCCCCAAAGAAAAATAATTCAGAGAAATGCTTCCGAAGCGCGGAATCGAACCAGGGACCTCTTGCTCCGCAGCGAGTAGCGCTAACCACTACGCCACGAAACGCAGATCCTAAGCTAACGGCGAGCGTTATATACACACCCTTTACCACTGGACGGACTCAGAGACGGCCGGCGCTTATAAGCGTTTCTTCATTACCAGCGAGATGGCGCTAGGAGCACGACGGGCGCATTTAAAGGTTCTCGGCGAGCTCGCTCGCTTCTTGTTATTGCGCAGGGTGAACCTTGCCCTTCCGCTGTCTGCTCGCGCGGTTTTCTGGTGGTGAGGGGAGGAGGGTTGTTTCAAGCTTTCACCGTGGTGTCCGCGCTCATGTTACGGAGCGTACGAAAGTCACTCGATCTCAAGGGACGCGGCTAAACGAACAAACAGAGGATGAGCGCGAACTATCAAGTTTCACAGCTCGACACTTGAAGAACGCTAGTTTCCTTCGCTGCTTCGGCCGCCTTTGCAACACGAGCGCTGTTCAAACTGAAAGTATCCATTGGCGAGCCTCACTCCGTATAGCATTAGTTTCTTGCTATCGCATTCATTGCTTCGCCCTTGCGGCGAAACTGTGACTTTTTTTTTCTGTTCTCTTCTCTCTACCTTTCATTCCCATCTCCCCATCCCCACACCGACATGTTGAGGTGTCGCCGACTGGGCAGACAGTTACGGGCGGTGCTTTTATCTTCACCCTCTTTTGTTTACTTTAATAACCACTTAGTAGTAGGGTCGTTTGAATTCATTTTCAAGCGTTTAATGTCTGCGGCAAGTATCCTTTAGAATAATCAGCACCTTGGCCTCCGAGATTAGTTCCGACCGAGCGCCTTACAACCCCGCGGCTAGAGCTTATCGCCGAGGCCACGTGTATAATCACCATGGTCGGCCTGTACATTCTAGCGCGTTGCTCGGCCGGCGCGTGCCCTCGTCGTTCTCTCCTTCATCCTCTGTTCGGTCCCATGCACGTGCGCCCGGCTAATTAGCTAATTGGCTGGGCGGTATACCTAGCTAAGTCAGGACGTGCTATGACGAAGCTGATTAGGCCAAATCTTGCTAAGGCCGAGCTAACTAAGCCACGTCTTACTAAGACCATGCTAATGAAGTCGTGTAAAGCTAAGAACAAGGTAATTGAGATAATGATAATTAACATGACGCTAATTAGGAGCGTGTAATTAAAACCAAGATAATAAGGACCTTACTCACCGAGATCGTGTTAATTAGGATCGTGCTAATTACGATTACGCTAATTACCTCAGTAATTTTCAGGACCTTACAAATTAAGCCTGTACAATTAATGCCGCGGTAATTAGGACATTATTATTAATGTTAATTAACACGACGCTAATTATGAGCGTGCTAAATAGGAAAGTACCCATTAGTATTACGCTAATTACCTCTCTACGATTCACGACCTTGCGAATTAAACATGAGTAATTAATGGCGCGGTACTTAAAACATTATCAATTAATGCTAATTAACACGATGATCATCAGGAGCGTGTAATTAAAACAAAGATAATCACGACCTTGCTCACAGAGAACGTGTTAATTGGGATCGTGCCAATTATTAATATGCTAATTACCTCTGTGCATAATTAATGTCATGGTAATTCAAACATTAACAATTAAGAAAGGACTATTCACTGTCATGTTAGTTAAGGCCTTCCTAAGCAATAGCACCAATATTGAGACCGAAATGACACGGTGATTACTCCGAAGCAGACCATGCAGACTGACTAGACGAGCCACGTAAAAAGGTGGAAGAAGCTCGGTGATCACAAACTTCACCGATGGCCCAAGCCCTGCACAAGCACTGCAAGCTGAACAAATTATTTTTATATGCAAAGAAGCTGCTGAGTAGCGTCCACCGCATGAAACACTTGACAGGCACACCGGCACTATGACAGTCACGAGTTGAACTGGGGCCTTTTCAGAATCAACGAGTTTGTGCCCGAGTTCGCGCGTCAATCAATTTGATTGACAGACGCCCGCGGCGAAGAGCGGGTCCGCCCACCGCGTTTCCTCTTGCCGAGGAGCAGTGCTCACGCAACAACGCCAGCGAGCGGCACGATTCATCTATGAGCTTAATCGCACAGACTATGCACACACGCACGAAGAACTAAAGGTTATATCATCACGTGGCTACGGTGGCTCGCATTCAATTTCACCGCTCTAACGACGTACCACTCACAGTTATGAAGCAAGCGCCCCTGGTGGGATTTGGGGCGAGAAATGTTACTATTACTTGTTTGCGGACGTTCTGTTTCTACCCATTCGCTAATACAGAAAAATGTCCATACGTGTAATGTAAGTATATAGCAGTAACCTGTTCATTTATTTATTTGTAATATTCCAGAGAAGCGAAACGAGCTGCACCAGAGTGCTGCGTGGTCGCCCCTGTTGCCTTCGAGAGTGGAAATTTCCATGCTGCAGGTGGAACGAAAGAATTTTCCGAAAGAGGACAAACGCCCACGAACACGCCCGTGGGAGGCGCGATCATCAGTTGGCAAAAATATAGCGCGACAATCACGCGGACGTCGCTGCACTGTCAAAATGTTGACTGAGTGGCGGCGCTCAGGCGTTCGCACGCGGTATTCCTTTGAAAACCGCCGCAAATGCCGCGCATGCGTTTGTGACGCCATTCTCGTTCTCGTAGCCGTTTTTATCAACACTGCTATCGAGTGCTCCGCACTCTCTTCCTGTCATGACCGCCGTAATGCGAGCTCGGAGCAAACTCGTGTGCCCGAGAAGCTCGGGCCATCCTGCATAGCCCCCCTGGCTACGATCGACAGGATCCGGTCTCAACAACAACGGTACAATGCCATGGAGGTACTGACGCGGTAGTTCCGCAACTGCTCCCGACGCCGGTCAGTTTCAGGTCTGTGGGACAAGGAATCGCTAATCAAAGGCAGTATGCCAAATTTAAGCCTCGTTAACGGCTAGGTTTACCTACCGATGCCTCCGCATTTTCCCAGGCTCAACGTCGTCGAAGAACGAGCGTCTGCCCAAACACGGTACAGGAAAACAGGTAGCAAAAAGGAGGCGTTCGCAATGACAACGCAACTGGGCAAGCGAACGGCATTTCCAACTTTGTCCGCCCCCGAAGTTCTTAGGCATCGTTTATTTGAGCAGCTCGAATGCATCAGCGTACACGGCGAAGGCACGCAACGCTGGTTCGTGCAGGAGATGGCGTTCCTCGAATGCGTTGAACTTTGCCACAATGATCCTGAGGCGTGTGCGATATCCGTCAACAGGCTCTTCTGCGTCATCCTCAAAGACCGGCGGATTTCGCCGTTCATACCATAGGCTTCCCAAGCAACGCTTAGCCGCGCTGCTGCTCTTGACAGGCAGCGCCATCTCTGGCAGAAAGATAGAAACTGGGGTGTCAGCAGCGCGCGTTTTCCCTTCTCTCCACCGCGTTGGCGCTCGCTTCTGTGCACGTGCAGAGCTCTCGCGGCGCCTCAAAATGTATCGCCTGCAGCGCGGGTTCAAAAAGATCTCACAGCTGGACAAGCACTTCCGAAAAGCGAACTTGATAAAAGGAGAAAGGCTGGTCAATCACGTTAACGGTGAAGAGCAGTCGATCGACGACGACAACGACGCCCGACTCAAAGCAAAATGCATTTCCCAAGTCGCGATTACACCGTGTAGGACTATACCTCCAGGTAAGTCTCATTCTGTCATGTTAAAGATGCATAATGGTCCACATGCACTCCGAAATGAAGCCGTACACGCTATCGATACTCGGCGTTGTGGACTACAAATCATATGAGTGTTGTTTTGATATGGCATGCTTACAGTAGCAGCCGTGTACTTTCGTGAACAAACGTTTGCGGCGTGCGAAAAACAGAAATTATACGGCCATGGCACTGTTTCCTGAGAAGGTTAGAGTCAAGTCCTCCGTGCCGCTGGAGAATCACCCGCCGATTAAGACGCGGGGCAGCTAGCTCAGCTTTAACCACTGTGAAGCAAGATGAACTGCTCGCCTCGTTTTTTCGACTCTCGCGTCATGCTTGAAGTCTCTTTTTATGATATCGACTTGACAGGCGTGTAAAACCTGCTGCGCGAACGCGGCTAGAAAATCGCAAAAAGTCAGAAGGTGGTTACTTCAAGGTTGCAATTGCAAAGCATGTATTAAGTGCCAGTTATATTTAGCGGCTTAAATAGATATCATCCTCCTAATAAAATGACAAAAACAAAGCAAAGCTGCAGAACGATGTCAAAGCTTGCTGAAAATGCACAGACGTCCGTTCCGGCGTGATAAAGCAGCCTTCTCTACGCGTGAATTGCAGGCGCCGAACTTCTCACAATGTGCCGAGTTCAGTTGAATTCAACCAACCGCGCAACGCTAACGGTATAACGCGAATGTGAACGTTCAACAACGACGGGTAGGTCTCACGAGCACGGGGAATCAAAACACAAAGTTGCTTCACCTACAACCGTAGCTGGACTTTAACAATGCGAGAAGACAGCGAGTAATCATTGTTGTAGTCGCTGCGTGCATGCGCCGCGTTACTTACCGATTCAGGTAGTCGAAACGAACGAAAGCGATGAACTCAGACAGCCAAAATAGAAGGCGGGACAGCGCTGTCAGCTATCCACGTTTGCCGCCTTTATTTCACGCGCGACACGCCAGGGAATCGATACAGTTTCACACGTGAAACGCGTGCCTTGGTGCCTGCACTGTTGTGGCAGCGCACGACGGAGCAATACTTCGACCTCGCGTCCACTTCCGTGGGATCGCTTCTGTATCGCGGAAATGCGCAGCTTCGCACAGCAAGCATCTCGGTTCAACGTGCCGAGCTGACGGCCCCCCAGTTATCCGCACCGACAGAAGAACGCGTGCACACGTGCGCTACCGCTACCGTGAAAGGGGCTGAGTCGGCCGGGCCAAGCTCCAGAGCTTTCCGACAGAGCCGCGACGTGGCTGGCGCGGCGCTGTCGTCGCGCCGCAAACTTGAGCTTGGGTTCCCTATACCAATAATTGAGAAAGGCGGCATGAACCCACTGCTTAACACTAGGACCGTGCGCTTCAGCTTCGCTGATTAGCCATAGTGCTTGGGCGGTGATTATTTTTATCAAGAAGGAGGCGTGGTCGATGCATCAGCGCACCATAACTTCACCTATCGTATAGAGAGTTTTCGTTACTGAGTTAACATTTTTACGCATAATCACACACGTGTTGTCGCGCGTGCGCACGGACCTTGCAGGTTGTATAAAAGCAGCTGCAGTACTTTCAACAAAATCGATTGTAAGTCCGCGCACTTTCCTGTCCC
This sequence comes from Rhipicephalus sanguineus, assembly GCF_013339695.2. Classification (NCBI taxonomy): domain Eukaryota; kingdom Metazoa; phylum Arthropoda; class Arachnida; order Ixodida; family Ixodidae; genus Rhipicephalus; species Rhipicephalus sanguineus. Next base: position 472,363 of record NW_023615545.1, on the reverse strand, counting down.
TGCTGTTGCGCTGCACCTACGATATTCAGCCATTGGGCATTACAGTTATGCTGGAGCGATGAGCTGAAACCCCTTTGTCCTTGTCATACGAATCGCACCACCCTGCTGCTCAATCAAATGGGGAACGACAGCAACAACCGACATGTACCATCTAACTCGATGTGTCTACCAGAATATTTTGGTTCCCACGTGCCAACCGCAATGTTGAATCGGGATGGCCACAAGCTACAGCACTGTCACAGTGTCACTATGGCGCTCACTGAGGTCACCATCGCCAGCGCCACCCCAGCGGTGCGGAGGATCCTACCACCTTAAAATCCGAAGACCGGCTTCAATGCACCAAGTGGGCATTACAGCACCTCTGGAACGGTGATCGGAAATCATTTTACAGCAGAGTTGTTGTGCCCGCCGTTTTGCAATGTAGACAAGGCACTAGTGTCATTTTGGCGCTGCCACGTCATGCCATTTTATTCATAGCAATCTAATTAAGCCTAGTTGAGCATGGCCATTGCCTATTTGAAACGCATGATTATACTAATGAAGTCAGCCTAATTATTCCTAATTAAGGCGTGTTGAGATTCTGGTGTACTCAGTCATGTCTAGATTGAGAATATGAGCCGAGTCACAGTGTAGTGAAACAGGAAAGTGCTCGGAACGGCCGCAGTACCAATGTACAGAAAATGAAGCCCAAAAAAGGGTCAATTTTTTTCTCTCTGGCGCAACCACGTGGTCTGTGGCGCCACTTCCGGTCGGCTTGCGTGGTCGTCGTCGAGCGGAGCCCATTGCACCGTGTATCGCGCGTGCTTGAAAATGCGAGTCGGTTTGGTAATGTTGGGCGTGCACCTCGAACGGCCTTAGTGTTTTCATCGCTCTGCCAACCATGGACGCAAACCTGCGTGCTCGTTTGGAACGAATGACAGCTGAGATGGGTTTCCCACACTCTGATACACCGCCTCGTCGCACTGCTCGCGCTTGAATCGTATTCAACACGGCAAAGCTGCGTGCACCCTTGTCCCAGTGGCGGGCGGTACTTCGATGCTGTTTGCTCTTCGAATGCGGGCGCACAGCGAGTGCGGGCTGACAACAAAGAACTAAAGACTAGAAGAAAGGATCGTGGGGCATCGGGCCGGCGCGGACCCATCCCCGGCTGTCTGCAGCTACCGTGAATGCGAGTCTGCTTGGTTGCTTTGTCGCGGTTTCTCGGGAACGTGAGACTACGGGGAGGATACGGCGAGGTACGGCTCGATGACATACTGAACAGACAGCGAACGGGACTCTCGCCATACAGCGAACACAGGTATCATAAACTAGCCGGCGCCAGCATTGTTATCGGAGAAATGCTGCACCGCTGCCTCGGTCGGTCGTGAGAACCTGCCGACGATGCAGTTTCCAGCTGACGACGCAACACTCGAACGGCTGCTACTCTCAACGGCAACCGGCGATGGTCAAAAGTACAGAAATATTCACGATTTCTGCACTGCGCATGCTGAAGGAAACGCAACCACGCAACTACGAGCAGACGAGCTGTCGGTGCCACCGGAAGTGCTAATATTAATGTTCGGTGTTTTAACGGCATAATACAATATAAACATACATATTATCTACTCATTGAACTCAAAATTAACAACGAATGAGGGTGTGATCGTGATTATATCATCAATCAATGGTGGAACTGCCGACAATCGCGTCATATATTGCGGACTAATACATCATTTGTCGAGAGAAGAGGGAGCGATTTTCAGCTGATTTTGAGAATTTATTGTGAATTCCAGGCCGCTCGCTTCGCTATAATATTTGGCTCGCGTGTTCTCGGCAGCCTCGACTACCGATTGGCAGTGCTTTTTGACCCTGCTCAAAAAGTGTTGCAGGGCCCCTTTAAGATTTGCGCGCGGCTCCGCCAAAGTGGTGCAGGGGTAGAATGCCCGCTTCCCACTAAAAATGCCCGGGTTCAAATTGCGGCTGTATATGATGGGTTTTCATTCTTACTGCCACCAGCTGTATTGCTTTTCATTTGTTCCTTAAAACTAGCTTCCGATGATACGTATTGCTACAAAAAGTAGCGTAAAATATGAAATCTCGTTTCGAGCCTCGCATTCGCAAAAATCGCGGAGGCTATACTTCACGTTTCTTTTTTTAATTCCCGACGGTGGCGCTGCACATAACTACGCTCACTGTCAAATTTAGTCTATTTTACTTCACATTTTGCGCCACTTTCTGAAGCAACACGTAACAACTGAAGCTAGTTTTGATCAGGGTGTCGGAACGAAATCTTTTTTGTTTCGGCTTTAGTTTCATTCCACCGCAAGAAGTTCCGTTCCGTTTCTACTCCGGAACAAAAAAATATGTTCCGTAACGGTACGTAACGGTTTTTTAATGCAAAAACTTGAAGTTAAGGTAAGCATAAAAAAGAACATTGGACTTGTGATATAGTTACTTGCCCTCCTCTTAAAAAGTTGGACAGGGGTAAAACACGTTCTTCCCATGTTCTTCAGGGGAACAAAAGCAAGTGTACCACGAATTCCCACTGACTACCATTCAAAGTCATAGTATTTATTTTCTCAAAAGTCAATTACAATTTTTTTGGCGGGATCAATGTATTGTGTCAAGGGAGTGAGCACGATCTGTGAAGCACCACGACATTGAGTGTACTCTGATGTGCGAGATCGCTGTTATCTTAAAAAAAACGCCAGGCCTGCGCGGAGGACGCAGCACAGTCAGAGCGAAAGCTTGAAGAGCGGCCTTTCTAGAGCCCGTTGTAGACTCTCTTGGGGCAACTAATACAGGTACATAAATCATCGTAATTTTTCTGAAGTGGCGAAGCATCCACTATGTCATTTTTTGTCATTCTTTGGAGAATCGTGGTACGCGCTACACATCTGTAAGCCATTATGTGCACTTTGGGCTGTGGCTGATGGCGATGAAGAATTATGGCTCAGTCGCGCGCACCGAATGACCTTAATAAAGTTATTCATCCACCCATCTATCCTTTGTAACGGGTTGAGAGCATTCAACGACCGACTCGTTGCGCGATTCGACTTCTGTGGCGCCAGTTCTAATTCTGCTCTTCTGCCACGCATATTATACCTGTTAACACGGTTATGATTCACAGACCGATATGACGCCTGTATAGAGTATTTTTGCGAAGGAGTTAGAAGCCCCAGCGTAGCACTGTGGTGTAATACTCGACTGCCACGCAGAGGGCGCGGTTTAAAATCCCATCCGATCCTAGAAATTTGTTTGTGATTTCATTTTTTCCTATTTCACGCGATAACGGGTATGGCCACCGGCGGTGGCGGACAACTATGGCGCCAAAATCGGATGTTGTGATCCCATAACAGCTTTCGATGTAACAAACTTCCGCGCCGACAATTCCCTCTCCACGCTGGCCTGCGAGACAGGCGCGCAAAATTCCACTAGCGTTAATATAAACATTTCTTGTTGGCACTGTTTTCGTTTTTCGCACAATTTCAACATATCTTTGCTTTGGAATTCATGCCTGAGGTACGCGCTAATACTACAGTACCCTGAGATATGCATAACTGCTCACGCGGCGTGACATAAGTTGTTGCGGATTGACAAGAGTATGAAGTTGGGCATGTTGGTAATGCATAACTGATCACGTAGCGCAAAATTTGACACAGGACAAAATTTGACACTTCGTCCCCCTTTCTTGTCCTGTGTCAAATTTTGCGCTACGTGATCAGTGTTGCGGATCGCCAAGTTTTTTTGTGAACCGAAAAACGATTTAAAAAGTTTCTGTTCACTCCGGAAAGAAATAATAGGTTTCGGTACCGGTTTGCGTACCGGTAAGAAATATCGTTTTTTTTTCGTTTTCCGTTTTTGGTTTTTGTTCAATTCCGACACACTGGTTTTAAGAAAAAAAGGAAAACCTATACAGCTATAAAAGGTGACACTAAGGATAAAAACCCACCATCAACACATGCGATTCGAACCCGGGCCTTTTGAGTTGGAAACGGGCATTCTACCCCTGCACCACTTCGGCGGAGCCGCACGCAACTCTTAAACGATGATACATTGCAGACTACCGATCGCAGAGCCACAAAGGGTCGAAGTATACTGCGCAGTGGACAACACGTACAACAAAAAGACGGAGACAAGCACAGCCCGAACGCACGGGCACGGCAGGTAGTGAGTGCGGCGAGGGTGATGAGAATATACGGACGAAGGGTTGGGGACCAAACACTGCACCACGAACTAGAAATGTAGCTAATCAAAGTGGAAGATTGGGCCAGTTGGTGATTCACGATCGAAGTACCTGCGCGGTGAACAACACGGAAAACAAGAAGACGGGGACAAGCGCCGCGTGAACGCACGGGCACCGCAGGTAGCGAGTGCGGCGAGGGTGATGAGAATAGACGGGACGGGTTAGGGACCAAACACTGCCCGACGAAAGAGAAATGTAGCTAATCAAAGTGGATGTTTGGGCCAGTTGGTGATTCATGATCGAGGTACCTGCATGGTGGACAACTAGGAAAACAAGAAGACGGGGACAAGCGCAGCGCGAGCGCACGGGCATGGCAGGTAGCGAGTGCGGCACGGGTGATGAGAATAGACGGACGAAAGGTTAAGGACCAAACACTGCCCGACGAAATAGAAATGCAGCTAATCAAAGAGGAAGATTGGGCCACTTGGTGATTCATGATCGAAGTGAATCACTATGAATTACCAATCAACCAATCTTCCGGTTTGATTAGCGACATTCTTATTTTGTCGGGCAGTGTTTCGCTCATGCAAAATAATTATATATATATATATATATATATATATATATATATATATATAACGTTTCGGCCGGGGTCCGGCCTTCGTCAGAGAATACAATGCATACACGCTAAATGTGTCGCTTATATATACACAGGGGGCCCCCAAACACCTGTCTAAGCAGTATGTAACATCGCACATACATCAGACAAATCAGCATAGGTAAAAGTGCGGTGTGTTATTAACATGCATATATGACAAAAATTATATACGGCGAAGTGGGCGCAGTAAGAAACGAAATTTTTTCATCACTGTCACGGAAAGGAAAAAAAAACGCGATAAGATGGGTGATTATGTACAGCGATGACATTTAAGAGCAATGCGTTAAAAGGACTCGATGAACTAACAAGAAACATGTGTAAACAGCAAACAACAATGCGCTAAAGGAACTATCAAGAAACAAGTGTAAAGCAACGGGAACAGCAATCTAAAGAAAACGTGTGGGAAAAAGTCTGGCAATGTAGATAGTGAGACACCTAAGTGAAACTGCGATACATGACACTGATATATAAACATATATATATATACATTATATATATACATATATATATATATTATATATATACATATATATATATATATATATACTCCAAGAAAGATAGTACCGCTATTGCGGGTGCTGGCTCTGTCGCATTCCTTGCAATGGCGCTGTCGACAGGATAGGAAGCCTTAAAGGCAGACGCTGCCTTTGCTTGTGTGTCTTCGGCCTTCCGGACCCGCCATCCAAGGGAAGCCGTCCACGCTTCCTCGGACATGGAACCCGCCTACCTGTTACCGCATTAAGCACAGGTCAGGAACGGCGTCTATGTCTCATCGGTGCCTCACAACCTCGCGGTGCTGCGAACCGTCCGGCGACGGCGTCCAGGCCTCCTCGACGGCTCGACCTTCTTTCACCGGCGCCCAGATACCACTTCACGCCATGGTACCAGGCGGCCTCCTCCCGTCTCGGAACACGGTTACCGCTCCCAATGACGTGGATCCCGTGAACAGGACTTCGTCATCACATCAGCCTCCAGCAGACGCCGTCCATGCGTCCATGTCCATGGATTGTACGACCGTGCGTACCGGTGTCAGTGTATCCTCCGCTGATGCCGGCCCTGTCTCTCCATGCGGATCACCGGACAGCGCTGCGGAGCTGCATCATCATCATCACCCTGTCTACACCCACTGTAGGGCAAAGACCTCTCCCCTGTTCCGCCAATCAACCCGGTCCTGTGCATTCTGCTGCCTCGTTATACCTACAAACTTCTTAATCTCATCTACCCAGCTAATTTTCTGTCTCCTCACGCGTTTGCCATCACTTGGAATCCAGTCAGTTACGCTTAATGACCACCGGTTATCCTGCTGCTGCATACCATCGCGCAATTCCGCGTCACGGCTAACGCCTTGACAACGACGAGTTCCGAGTTGTCTCCTGCCGCCTTACCAGCATTATGCGCAATCAATGCCATCGTGTTGGCTGTGGCCACCTCACAAAATCTTGATGCCAGCACACCCGACAACCACCGAGAGCTCCGGCGTGCCCTCATGCAGTTTCCAGAACTGAGCTACTTGGCGTGGGAACACTCCGAATTTTCGCCTGCCGTCCCAGCATCCACGCCGAAAATTGTGTGGCGACCATCAACGCTGTCGGAGCTTGCGAGGCCTCGACATGCCAGCAGAAATTGTGGGTGGCCATCGACCACCTTCGCGATGCCGCCAAGGCATGGCACTGTGTCGCACATACATCAGACAAATCAGCATAGGTAAAAGTGCGGTGTGTTATTAACATGCATATATGACAAAAATTATATACGGCGAAGTGGGCCCAGTAAGAAAGCGAATTTTTTCATCACTGTCACGGAAAGGAAAAAAAAAACGCGATAAGATGGGTGATTATGTACAGCGATGATATTTAAGAGCAATGCGTTAAAAGGACTCGATGAACTAACAAGAAACATGTGTAAACAGCAAACAACAATGCGCTAAAGGAACTAACAAGAAACAGGTGTAAAGCAACGGGAACAGCAATCTAAAGAAAACGTGTGGGAAAAAGTCTGGCAATGTTGATAATGAGACACCTAAGTGAAACTGTGATACATGACACTGATATATATATATATATATATATATATATATTATATATATATATATATATATATATATATATATAATATTGAAGGCCCCGCCTCCGCTCAGGGGGGTCAGTGAGCCGTAATTCGCACGACACAAGCCAGCAACGCTGGGAACAAGAACCGTTTTAATTCACGACTCAAAAGAATCACCACCGGCCTTCCAGACCGGCACAACACGGCACTAACGTATACAGGAGAGCCAAAAGCCCGGAACGAACAATCCCCGCCGACTGGCGGTCAAATGGAACCTACGCGCGAAACATAACGGCAGGAAAGCAAACTCACGCGCAACTCGCAGTAGAAGACGAGCCAACGACTCCTATTAGCGGACGTCCCAAACCGGCGTGGCCTCTGCTCTGCAGCACTCACGGAGGAAACCGTCGCGCCTAGCGCGACCGTCGCGGCATCCCATCGTCCTGCCGCCCACCAAAGAAGCCCTCGGGCTTGTCTCACCTCCCTTCTTATCCGCCAGCCACCTTCACGCCCCCTGTGTCTTTGCGCCGCTGCCGCTCGTCACGCGCATGGGCAATGCGCGTGTGTTCTCCCCCTGCTTCCAACGTGCGTGCTGCAGATAAGGGCCTATCGGCCCGACACTCCCCCCCACACAAGAATGGACACTCCAGTGAGTGTCATTTTCCACTGACTACTAAGGGCAATAATCAACACCACAGCAAATAGAAAAAGGGGAAACTGAGAAGCAGTTCTGCATTAGTCTACACAGTTCGTCGGGCACCACAACAGTTCATAATGTGTCGCATATCCTTGTCTACACAGTTTGTCGGGCACCACAACACATCACCGTTCGTCGCATGTCTTTGTCCTGCTGTCGCATGTCTTTGTCTGCACAGTTTGTCAGGCACCGCAACACATCACCATTCGTCGCATGTCTTTGTCCTGATGGTTACACCGAACGGAGCCGGCCCACACGTCACACCACATAACCATTCGTGCCCTGTCTTTGTCCCACCGGTTGCACAGAATGGAACGTGCACGTAGCGTGTGTCGGCGTTCACAGCAGCCTGTGTCGGCGTTCCGTGATGGGTGCCAGCCTTGTGCTTTGTCGCAGGCTAGTTGGCACTGAAGTTGCTGCGGGGTGTTCTGCGAAAGGCAAGGTTATTACAGTGGAGCAAGGTTATTACAGCAGGACAACAAAAAGGCACCGCATCCTGATTGACAAACAGCGAATACCCAGGACAGCAATGTCGACGGTAGCGGGGGAATGTGTTTACGCGTCTAGCGGGCGCTCGTAGTAAGCTTTGAGGTCGCATACGTTTACAGGGCCTGTTACTCGACCACCGCGTTTGTTTTTGAGAAGGTATGCCAACCTAGAAATTTGCTTTGCATTCACGTAGGGACCGTCCCATCGTGGTGCGAGGGAGGCAGCAAACCCTTTTGCTGCATCACTGAGTGGATGCGTGCGCCGGAGCACCTCATCACCAACCGCGAACTCTAGGGGTCGCCTGCCCTTGTTGTATTGATTGCAATGTTCCAGGCGGGCTAGTTCCAAGTTCTCTCTGGCCTCCCGCAAAGTTTCGCTCCAGCGACTGGAGAGATTTTGCGCGAACGTCGCGTAGTTACAGCGCGGTGATTCGGAGTCATGGGTGAGCTCATGTTCGATAGGAAACTTGAGCTCGCGACCTAATAGAATGGCTGCCGGAGTAAAGCCAGTTGAACGATTCACTGTTGTTCGCGTGGCGAATGCCATTTCCTGTACGCGGGCATCCCAGTCCCTGTGCCGGTCAGTGAAAGCCACCAACATTGTTTTAAGGTTTCTGTTGACGCGCTCAGTAATGTTGGCCTGAGGGTGGTAAGGTGTCGTTCTTTTGTGGTGTACACCAAGAACTTTGCAAGTGTCCGCAAATATTCTGCCTGTGAAATATGTGGCATTATCTGTTATTAGCTGCTTTGGAAAACCGAAGCGAGTGAACGTCTGCAGCAGACAATCCCAGATTACTTTTGAATCCAGCCGGCGTAACGGGTACAGCTCTACCCATTTCGAAAAGTGGTCAGTGAGTACTAACAAGTATCGACACCCCTTAGCTGATCTGGGGTACGGGCCCATTGCATCACAGGCAACGATTTCCCATGGATACCTGCTTTCCACAGATTGCATGAGGCCCGGTGGTTTGCCTCCCCTCGGTTTTGCGGTCTGGCAGGTAGGGCAAGTTTGGACGTATGTTATGACGTCCTTTCTCATGTGTGGCCATGTGGCGACGCGACACAACTTTTCAAAAGTTCTCTTGCCATCACTGTGACCAGCGAGGCGTGTGTCATGAAAGTACGCCATGAAAGTTTTGCGTAGAGTCCGAGGAATGAAAACACGGAACGGGGACTCGTCATCATGAGTCTCAAGTGAGGGGACGTAACGCAAGAGCAGGCCGTCCTCGGCTTGCAAGTAGCTGCCATAGGTGTTTGCGAACCGTGTGTTCCCGGTGGAAGTAGCAGCGCCCAGGCCACTGCATATCTGTTTGCACTGGTCGTCGCTTCTCTGAGCGTCGAGGAGCTGCTGTCGTGAGACCAGTGTTCCCCAGACTTCTTCAGGCACTGTCACAACCAGGACCTCGGCGGCTGGTTCACCATCCCCTGACAGTGGCGCTCGGGAAAGCGCGTCAGCCACTTTGTTGCCAGTGCCTTTCCTGTACTCCACTCTGTAGTTATATTTCTGAAGAGAAAGGGCCCACCGGGCCAGACGACCGGATGGGTTTTGTAGCTTTGACAGCCATGACAGCGCCTGGTGATCGGTTTGAATCGTAAATGCAGCTCCATCGAGATACATGTCGAATTTCTTCAGTGCGAATACGATTGCAAGACATTCTTTCTCTGTTACGGTGTAGTTCCTTTCTGCGCCCGAGAGCGTGTGGCTCGCAAATGCTAGCGGGTAAAGCATCCCTTGATATTCCTGGAGCAAGACTGCTCCAAGGCCATAATCGCTTGCGTCGGTCTGTACCGTGAAGGGTAAGTTTAGGTCAGGGAGGCGCAGCCGTGCTGTATCAGCGATAGCCTCCGACAGAGCCTGGAAGGCTGCCTGCTCCATGTTAGTCCAAGACCAATGGGCACCCTTGCGCAGGAGCTGGTGAAGTGGTCTTGCCAGATCGGCGCAGTGAGGAATGAAGTGACGGTAGAAGCCCGCCATACCCAAAAACCGTTGCAGGCTCTTAACGCCCGTTGGTGGTGGAAAATGCAGGATGGCCTGAAGTTTCTGTTCGTCTGGCCGTATTGTGCCTTGCTCGACAATGAAACCTAAGAGGTTGATCCTGTTTGAGACCAACTGAACTTTCCGGGGGTTGACGGTGATGCCTGCGTCCTGCATTCGTTGTAGTACAGTGGTTAGGTGGCTCAGGTGCTCGTCGAAGGTTTGCGAAAAGACTACCACGTCGTCCATGTAAGCCATTGCGTAGTTGAATTTGGCATCTCGAAGCACAATGTCCATGACGCGCTGAAATGTGGCCGGTGAATTGCACAATCCGAAAGGTAACCTCGAAAACTCGAACAATCCCCTGTGGCAAGTAAATGCCGTTTTCTGAGCATCGCGCTCTGCTAACGGGATCTGCAGGAAGCCTCTGCTACAGTCAAGGGTAGTGAAGAATTTGGCGGCTCCAAGGGAGTACATAACAGAGTCGATTGATGGGAAGGGGTACGAGTCTCGAACCGTGACGGCGTTTAACCGCCGGTAGTCAACGCACAACCGCGCAGAACCGTCCTTCTTTGGAGCTAAAACAACTGGAAACGCCCAGGGACTGTTGGACGCTCTTACAGCACCGGTGACGAGCATTTCGTCGAGGGCAGCGTCCAGAAGTTCACGCTTGTGGACGCTCAGGGGACGAGGATTGAAACGGATAGGGCGGACGTCGCCTGTGTCGATCCTGTGTTCCAATACATTGACCCTGCCCGGAGCCTCTGTGAACATTGCCGCAAAGGGCTTTAGGGCTGTTTCGATTCTAGTTTTAGCTGTGATGGCCCTTTGAAGGATTCGATAATAGTAAAGAAGTCCTCCCTGGCCTCGAAGAACGGATGCACATTTGTTGCAAGCAGATCAGACTGGGGTTGTGGCGAAGTAGTCACAAACGCGAGTGGTTTTGCATTGATGCCATGGCTGTAGGTGCCCGTACGGACATCAAGCACGATTCCCGACTTTGCTATAAAATTGCGTCCCAAAATTACGGGGCAGGAAAGTCCGGGTAGGTGTAGGAAACGTTGCCGAAGTTTTCGCCCGTCGAGTCTAACCGCTAAACGAGCTGCAAGCGTAGCCGGGACAACATGAGCAGAGGCCACGCGCAGATTAGTGCTTACCCTTCGCAAAGTTAAGCCTTTCGTCTCGCAGGCATTCTTAATGCGATCCCCGAAAACGGAAACAGCTGAACCAGTATCTAAAAGAGCCGGGACCTTTACTCCTGCCATGGAAACCATCACTAATGGTGCTTTATCGGCGTGGGCAGCGAGACGAGTGAATGTAGACGGACGATCGCTCACCGTATTGTCGAGTACACCATGGCTGTTATCGGGGAGAGCACTTCGCAGGAGCGTTGGTTGCTTGGTTCTCTGGCAGTTGTCCGAGCGGGAAGGGATGCGGCCTTGTCCCTTTGGGCGTGCGTTGCTTTGTCGAAGGTTTGCCGCGGCTGTGATTCCTGGCGGCTGGATGATGTGAAGACCAAAACACCCGGTGGCCAGGCCTCTGCAGCGCGGCTGGCTGCTCTTGAAGACGAGTCGTAGCCCACAGAGGAGCCGCAGTAGTTCCACCAGGACCTGCGTAAAGTGAGAGGACCCCGGGGGGCGGTGGAATGTTGGCCGGCGATTGGCATGCGCTCACCATCGCCGGCCCCGATCGTTTCCCCGGCGGCCAGAACGTGGTCTGCTTGGGCACTGGCTCCTATAGTGGCCCCGACCTCCACACTGGAAGCATACCGGAGGGTTCCTACTTGTACCTCCGGCACTAGGATGGGCGGCGACCGCTACGGGCTGGCCTTGGGTCGAGGCGCCCGGTATGGGTGTCCCACGTTCCTGGGTAGTTGACGGGAAGGCGGACGGAGCAGGCAGATTGTGGTGGCTGAATGGGTCTAGAGCCCTTGGTGGGGTCATCGGAGAGGCCATTGGGTTGGAACGACCGTGCCACGCACAGGATGGCTCGAGAGTGGATTCAGGCGGTGGCGGTGGTTGGTACGTGAGCTCCGCCAACATCGCGGCCTGAATATCACCCGCTGCTGTAGCGAGGACGTCGAGTGAAGGAATGAACGACCCCTCAAATACGCCTGAAAACGCGGATGCGACTGCTTAATTGCCCGAGTCACTCTTTCCACTTCAGGTGCCGAAGGGTCCGCGCGGTCGTAAAGCTCCTGTAAGGACCGTATGTATTCTTGGAGGTTTCCTCCTCAGCCTGTGTACGGCTGCGAAGTTCATCTTTCATGCGAACGGCGTAGTCGGGGGGCAGAAATTCGGCACGGAATAGCTGCTCAAAGTGAGACCAACTTTCGAAAGACTGGCGACGACGCCAACGTGCGGCAGAGCCAGACAGGGCGACGGGCAGAACGCGTAGCAGAAGAGTCTCATTTGGGAGGGCTTGCGCGTCGCGATAGTCTTTTAAATCTTGCAAAAAGTCTGCGACCGATTTCTTGTCTGTGTGTCCCTCGTACGTAGGCACGGCCAGCGGTAAGCGAAAGGTGTCGGCTGGTGTAGCCTGGCGTTCTAGCAACGCGGTCAGCTGCTCGACGATACGAGGAGTATCTGGCGCGGACGCGTCCTGTTTCCCCTTGTCGGGCATTATATTAGACTTGAGGTCCGTAGGGCTTTCCTTCGCGAGCTGTAACTGTACCGGAACGCAAGAGCATTGGAATGCGCAAAGCATATCGCGAGTGCGATGGGCCGGCAGGACGGGGGCCTAATGCGTGCGGTTCTCGCGGTGCGAAAGCGAACTCAAACGAAAAGAATAATACTGCATGAGGAAACCACGTTGCAAGGAACGAAAGGAAGGTCAGCTACGTGCGAAAACCACGTTGGGCGCCAGATGAAGGCCCCGCCTCCGCTCAGGGGGGTCAGTGAGCCGTAATTCGCACGACACAAGCCAGCAACGCTGGGAACAAGAACCGTTTTAATTCACGACTCAAAAGAATCACCACCGGCCTTCCAGACCGGCACAACACGGCACTAACGTATACAGGAGAGCCAAAAGCCCGGAACGAACAATCCCCGCCGACTGGCGGTCAAATGGAACCTACGCGCGAAACATAACGGCAGGAAAGCAAACTCACGCGCAACTCGCAGTAGAAGACGAGCCAACGACTCCTATTAGCGGACGTCCCAAACCGGCGTGGCCTCTGCTCTGCAGCACTCACGGAGGAAACCGTCGCGCCTAGCGCGACCGTCGCGGCATCCCATCGTCCTGCCGCCCACCAAAGAAGCCCCCGGGCTTGTCTCACCTCCCTTCTTATCCGCCAGCCACCTTCACGCCCCCTGTGGCTTTCCGCCGCTGCCGCTCGTCACGCGCATGGGCAATGCGCGTGTGTTCTCCTCCCCCTGCTTCCAACGTGCGTGCTGCAGATAAGGGCCTATCGGCCCGACACTATATATATATATATATAATATAATATATAATAATATATATATATAATATATATATTATATATATATATATATATATATATATATATATAGTTGCAGCAAGGAAGTCACGTTGGCCCCGGTAGAATAAGGAACAAGAGAGAGTACGACGCACGTTGGTTTTTGCGGTATGTTTACTGACGTTTCGGCTGGTGGACCAGCCTTTGTCAAAGTAACAAGTACATGTCAACGAGTCTCCTTATAAATACGATATACATGAGATAGCATAGCATGGCGACGTAAATCAGCGATTACACAATTCACTGCGTGCAGTGCTCATGACGGTACAGTTAGATCACATGCGGAAAAAAGAAGAAAATAAAAGAAAAAAAGTACAAAAATCACTTCTTCGCGCACACAGCATTGCTATGTACGAACGCGATATCGACAATTACAATGCTAACATGGCAATATCAATGTGCCGCGGACAGTGCAGCGAGATTGTACGTTCAGTTATTGCGAGGCAAATAGATGAGTAGTCTACTTTTTTTATTGGCGCGTGCGCGGTGAAATACAATCTTGCATCCATACCTATGGTAACAGGAGGGGTGATTAATCAGCGCAACTAACTATAAAACATGGATACATAAATGGACACAATCAAAGCGGCATTACAGACAGTATTCAGCAAGCTTAATCCATGACGTAACGGGCTGTAGGTTCAAGCGCAAAGCTGAACTTTCATGGATTGTCCCAGTTAAGGCTGATGATGCTTCGTGGGCACGCTAGAAAGTGTGCCTGTACTTTCGTTTAGACCTGATGAAACGGTGTTGAATTTATAGATTAAGTAAGACTCGCGGATTTCACGATCATGATGAGAATGAAAGCCTGATTCAAGTATAGTGGCCCTGATTTTGTCGAAAGAATGCCCTGGTAAGCGGATATGTTTAGAAAGCGGCAGGTTGGGTAGCGTATTAGTATGAGATCTATGGTTGTTGAAGCGTACTCGGAACGGCGTTTCAGTTTGGCCAATATACTGTTTTTGGCAGACGGCGCACTCGAGCATGTATATGACGTTAGAGCTATCGCAATCAAAGGAGCCGCGAACCTTAAGGGTGACGTTTGAAGACGTACTAATGACTTCCTGGGTGGTTTGCATATGTAGACACAACTTGCAACGTGATTTGTTGCAAGGTGCACAACCAGATATTGTGGGTACATTTAATTTCGACGATGTTAACATGTCGCGGAGATTCTTTGACCGCCGGTAAACCACGCGAGGTGGTTCAGGAAAGATATTTTTCAAATGTTCACTTTGGGTAAGGATGTTGTGGTGGCGTTTCAGTATAGAAAGAACCTTTGGCACTGATGCTGAGTAAGTCAATACGAGATTAGTATCAGTACGTCGCTCAGGTAAACAGTTTCCGCCAAGAATGTCGGCTCTATTCAATTGGTCTGCTCGGCCTATAGCGTCATCAACCAAGTCCGTCAGATAACGGCGTTTAATGAGAGCGCTTTTAAGTTGCTCGCAATTCGACACGAAGTCTTTGCGGTCGGAACACAATCGCTTAAATCGATGAGCCTGACTATAAGGTATACCCGTCTTGCAATGTCGCACATGGCTGCTCTGGAAATGCAGAAGCTGGTTCTGTCAGTAGGCTTGCGGTATAGTTTTGTGACCAATTTTCCTTCGGAAAGCATGACAGTGACATCCAGAAAGTTAACCGAATACGTAGAATAATTGTGTGAAAGCTTAATTGACGGATGAAAATTATTAAATCCTTCTATAAACATTAACAGGGTTTCCTCTCCATACGTCCAGATCAAGAATATATCATCTATAAAACGTCTATAAAACAGAGGCTGCAGGTCAGTGCTAGACAGAAAATCATTCTCTAGAATGCCCATGAAAATGTTAGCATAAGTAGGGCCTATTCGGGTTCCCATTGACGTGCCGCTGATCTGAACGTAATGACAATTATTAAATTCAAAGTTATTGAGTTCAAGGATAAGCTTTAATAGCGATTGCAGGGCTTCTTTGTTGATGAGTCTCTCGACAGAAGAACCCTCATAAGCCTTAAGCACTGCGGCAATTCCATCGGCATGCGGTATGTTAGTATAAAGTGAAGCGACGTCCAGTGTTACAAGTATTGCACTTTGCGGAATGACAAGACTTAATATGTCTCGAAGAAAATTATTAGTGTCCTTGACAAATGATGGAAATGTCTCGGGAATATGTTTAATAACGGAGTCAACATAGAGAGACAAATTTTCGGTTATAGTGTTTATACCGGATATGATCGGACGGCCCGGGTTACCTTGCTTGTGAATCTTCGGGAGCATGTAAAATCTGCCGGCCACAGGACTGAGCGGTATAAGTGACCGAACAATTTTTTTCTAGTTTTTTCTCCTTTGCTAGTGTCGTAAGCTTATCCTGCAAGATGGACTTAAAGTTATCTGTTGGATCGGTCGGGAGGGCTCTAAAAAACTGTCATCCGAGAGCTGTCGGGTAGGTTCCGCTATGTAATCCTTCCTATTAAGGACAACCATTGCCTCCCTTGTCGGCAGGTTTAATAACAATGTCAGCATTATTGGACAGCTGTTCAAGCGCTACTTTTTCCTTCTTTGTCAAGTTATGTCGGTAAGGAACACAGGTCTTGTACGCCTCAAGGACCTCACGTTGCACAGCACCGATGTACATATCGAGACATTGATTTCGTTGCGGTGGTGGTGTCCATCTCTTGTGCGATGACATAGGTAGTGTAGTATTGCTGGAATTTTCACGGCCGTGAAAGTATTCTCTTAGGCGCATATTTCGGGCAAAGTTGTCCAGATCTTTTAGAAGCTGGAATTGATTAAATCCACCTGAGGTTGGGCAAAAAGTAAGACCCCTCGACAAGGCAGTTATTTGAGCCCCAGAAAAAGTAATAGAGGATAGGTTTATAACATTGTTGCTTGGTTCAGTGGGCATACTTCTGACTGACGACTGAGTAGGGGCATTATTTGTATTAGCGGTACATATAGAAGGGTCAACGCCGTCGCGAATGAATTTATTGCGTTTGAGCGCGCTTAAGTTATTCTTCTTCTTACGCTTATAGGCTCCCAAGAATTCAGTCTCACGAGACCCCAACTGAGCAGTGAGGCGGGCTTCCTCGTTATGAAGGCAAAGCGTACGGGATTTGTAGTGATCAATAACTATGCGCAGCAATTCCACAGAGGCGTCACTTAGTACCTGTTGCCACTTGGCTTTGTGTGAAGCAGAAAGATCGCAAGTTGCCGGTTTCATTCTTAGTTGTAAACCTTTCGGAACATTAGAAGCAGTCAAGTATGCCGACAGCGTAGTGACATGCAGCTCGGAACGGATGCCTTTCTCGGCAATCTTTCTAGATTTCAGAAATGTTCTAGAAGGGTCATGTATAAGAGATTTACCAGGCACTGGTAGTCAGTTGGTAGCACTTCTGTGGCACTTTATTCCACATCAGCATGGAACAAAAGCACACCCGAGTTCACTCGTAGCGCGAGCGTCACGAGCCGAACACGCAGCCGGCGAGCCGTGATGCTTGCTCGTGATGATGATGGTAGTCTCCGATGCCACAGCTTCTTCCCTTCTTAAAAGTTCAAACGATCTGGAGGACGGCGCTGTCGCGTTGAGCGCCGCAAAGGTTGAGTTGCCGGAGTCAGCGAATCGCTTGCGCTTTCGCCCGAAAGCTCTTGACGGGGCGATAGCGTGTCGGTGTCGCACGATTCGTCGACCGTAACGTCCCGCCGTCGCACTTGGTCAAAATGCCGCCGTTCCGTTCCCTGAGTCGTGTCCACTGTGACCATGCGCTTTCCCTGCTGGTCACGCACGATACCTGGTATCCACTTTTTGCGTGGCTGAAAAGTTCGAGTCCAAACACGCTGTCCAGCCTGCCATCGCTGTTCACGTTCATTGCACGGCTTTGCTTTCACGGCCTCGGTGGTCGGCATAATGCAGTCGAGTTTTGTTCTTATTTGATATCCCAGCAAGAGCTCCGCTGGTGACTTGCCCTCCTTCACTGGCGTACGGCGATAACGGAACAGAAGTCTAGATATTCGAGTTTGCAGCGGAATTTCATAGTTTTTCTTCAAGCCTTCCTTCAACGTTCTTACGGCCCGCTCCGCTAAACCATTTGATTGTGGATGATAGGGCGCTGTAGTCAAGTGTTTTACTTGGTTCTGAGCCAGGAAATTGCGGAAGTGGAAGCCCGTGAACTGAGGTCCGTTATCCGTCACAAGAGTACGAGGTAGACCGAACCTTGCAAACATCGCCCTGAGTGCCTCCACTGTCACTTCTGCTGTTGCAGATTTCGTTGGGACTGCTTCTATCCACTTCGTTTCGGAATCCACGACTACCAGTATCATGTGTCCTTCAATAGGACCAGCATAGTCAGCGTGCAGCCGGCTCCATTTCTCTCCCGTCGTGGGCCATGGTACAGGTGTTTGCGCTGGAGGCATCGCTGCAGCCTGTACGCAAGCAGGACACTCCCGCACCAATCGCTCGATCTCACCGTCTAGCCCCGGAAACCAAAACAGGGATCTTGCAATGTTCTTCATGGTCGCCATGCCTGGGTGCGTTTCATGGAGCAAGTCCAAGATACGTCGGTTTAGAGCGGTGGGAAGCACGATGCGGTGTCCCCAGTAGACTAAGTCTTGGTAGTACGTGAGTTCAGCCTTCTTACTGAAGTATGGCCGGAAGCGGATCTGCTCTTCAGACAAAAATTTCGGCCAGCCTTTCTTGATCCAAAACTTCACTTGCTGCAGCAAAGGATCCGTTTCTGTAAAATGTGCCACGTCTCTGACACTAATCGCCTTTTTCTCCAAGCATTCCGAGTACAGGACATACTCTGGCGGATCTTCTGTGCTGGTATCGTGTAGTTTGTTTGGTAATGGCAGGCGACTTAAGGCATCAGCATTCGAGTTTTCTGTTCCCCTGCGATACTGCAATGTGTAATGGTAATTGTCCAAGAGAAGTGCCCACCTCTGAATCCTTGCCGCAGCCATGGGAGGAATGGCTTTTCCTGGGTTAAACAAACCCGTCAGGGGTTTATGGTCGGTCACCAAAACAAAGTGATTGCCATATAAGTAGTCCTTAAATCGAGTCACGCCGAATACAAGGGCCAACGCTTCCTTTTCTAGCTGGGAGTAGTTTCGTTCTGCTTTGGACAGAGTTCTGGAGCGAAATCCTATCGGATAGTCTGTGCCATTGATGCGATGGGAAAGTACTGCCCCCACTCCTACAGGTGAAGCATCGCATTCCAACTTCAAAGGTTTGTTAGGGTCAAAGTGTGTCAAAAACTTTGACGCTTGTATGGCCTGCTTAACCTTTCGAACCGCTTCCTCATGTACCTGTTGCCATTTCCACGTAGCCCCCTTAGTTAGCAGATTGTATAATGGGGCCAGTACTGTGGAAAGGTTCGGCAAAAATTTGGCGTAATAGTTGATTAAGCCCAAGAAAGATTTCAGTTCGCTCACCGACTTGGGGACCGGTGCTTGGAGAACTGCTTCAATGTTGTCGTCCTTCGGTTTGAGCCCATTAGCATCGACTCGATGTCCAAGAAAGGTGACTTCTTCTTGTCTGAATTTGCATTTCTTAATGTTTAGTCTGAGCCCATAGTCACGTAAGCGCTGCAGGACTTGCTTTAGCAATGAAGTGTCATTGCGCTTTTCGGCCACTATGATGTCATCCAGATAGGCTTGTACACCCGGAAGATCCTTGAACAGGGAATCCATATGCCTCTGGAAGATGGCCGGAGCTGAGCTAATTCCAAAAGGAAGCCTATTGAAGCAAAATAGGCCCTTGTGAGTGTTTATGACAGTCAGCTTCTTGGACTCGTTATCCAGGGGCAGCTGG
This sequence comes from Rhipicephalus sanguineus, assembly GCF_013339695.2. Taxonomy (NCBI): domain Eukaryota; kingdom Metazoa; phylum Arthropoda; class Arachnida; order Ixodida; family Ixodidae; genus Rhipicephalus; species Rhipicephalus sanguineus. The sequence continues at coordinate 453,064 of NW_023615545.1, read as the reverse complement.
TTGTACGCTTGAGTCAAATCCAGTGTACTAAATACTTCACCGCCATTCAGTCTTGCGAAGATGTCGTCCACACGAGGTAATGGGTACTGCTCAGTCACGGTGGCCACGTTCACTGTCAGCCGAAAATCGCCACACAGTCGAATGGACCCATCAGTTTTAACTACTGGAACCACCGGCGTCGCCCATTCTGCTGCCATAACCGGTGATATAACGCCGTCTGCCACTAATCGGTCCAAAGCATCGGACACTTTGGTCGTCAAAGCATATGGCACCGTACGTGCTTTGCAAAAGCGGGGGGCGTGGCGTTTTCTTTCAAGATCAGCTTCACAGGTGGACCTTTGTATAGTCCTAAACCTGGCGAAAACACATCTTCGAACTCCTTGAGCAAGGTCTGAAGTTGCTGGCTTGTGCGGTCTTCCTTGCGCGTGTTGAGGTTTGCGACGAAATTTGGAATCATCATGGCCACTCCACAGTTGTTAAACGCCTTGATCGTGTCCCTTCCGCACAGCGCTGGTCCAGGAGTATCGACGATAACCAGGGTACCCTGTATGTCGTGTCCCTCACAGGTTGCTTTCATGTGCAGTTCTCCAACCACTGGAAGCTCTCCCAAAAAACACGACAGTCTAAGAGTGGTGCTGCTTGGAGGCGGCCATCTGCTTTGATTCTGCTTGAACAGCTCATTGAGATAACACTCACGGGGGACCCCGTATCGATCAACATATTAACAGGCCACATCCCAAGTGATTTTTTTGAAAATTGGCTTAACCATGCGGCCATCAGTCGTTTTATGAGCCACTAGTGTGTAAAGTTTCTTCATCTCCCGAGCTGTCATCAGATGCTGCCGACAGGGCGTAAGCACCACGGGGCTTCCACTGAGTTTGTCCTGGGCACATTCGAGCGAGATGCCCTCGTTTACCGCACCGGCGGCATATCGTACGGACGTGATAGCACTGCTCGTTCGAGTGAGCTTCACTACCACACCTCTGGCAAGATGTCATGCGTTCGGCCTTCGGTTGCCCTTTTCTTGGCCGGTTCTGCGGCCGCGTGAAGTGGATGGTACTCTGATCCGCAGATTGCATGGTTCTAGCATTAGCGGCAGCGTTCTGGGCTGAGATAACGAAATCCTCTGCTTCCGTAAGCGTCAGCTTCCTCAAAGTCAGCAGATGTCGTCTCACATCTTCATCCAAGACTCCACACACGATTCGGTCTCGCAGCATGCGTTCGAGAGACGATCCGAAATTGCACTTTTCTGCTAGCCGCCTTATTTCTGCAATAAATTCCTGTACACTCTCTCCTTCTTGCTGTGATCGCGTGAAGAAAGCATAACTTGCCGCTATTTCGTTGACTTCCGGGGCGTAGTACTCTTCGAGGTGCTTTACGGCGTCGTCGTAGTTGAGTGCGTTGATTTGCCTCGGATGGCAACGTCCCTGGATCACTCGAATCGCGCTGTCCGGTAGCGAGGCCACTAACACCGCTCGTCGCTTCGTCGCGTCCGTGATGTCTTGCGCTTCGAAGTATGCTTCGAGGCGAACTCGGAACGTTGACCACGTTCCCTCAAACACTGGTGGCCGTCCCACGCTCATGGCTCTGCGGGTCCAGGACTCGTTGAAGTCCTCGTTGTCTTCGTCGCCACTGTTATGAAGCACGCCACTCAATTAACGAAACATCTGTGGCACTTTATTCCACATCAGCATGGAACAAAAGCACACCCGAGTTCACTCGTAGCGCGAGCGTCACGAGCCGAACACGCAGCCGGCGAGCCGCGATGCTTGCTCGTGATGATGATGGTAGTCTCCGATGCCACAGGGATCTTTCGGGAAGGGTAGCGGCGGCCCAAGGACGGAGTGGTCTGTGCACATTCCTCACGAAGGTCCCGACGACTAGGACCTGGGGAGTTGCCATTGGCGTCTGGGGAGGGTTGAGGGTAGCACACCCTCGGAGAAGTCTGCGTAGCACCATGTGAGGGGTAGCACGACGCGAATTCACCCACAGTGACACTTTGTTCTGTGCGCTTGCAGCAAAGTTCACGAATGTGGCTGGCCATGAGACGACACCTTCAAAGCTTGGATGAAGACCGTCGGCAGCCAGTACACGGCCTGGGGGCAGGTGTTGGAAACCGTGGTCCAGGAAGAAAACTTTTCTTGAGTGACTGCAGAATCCACGCAGCAGTCGGTTGAAGTAGCTTGCCTCCCTGTTGCAACGTCGGACGAACGGGAGGTTGCGGTTACCGCGGCGACGGTTGGTGCAACGAGGAAGAATGAGTGTTGCATAAATTCTGGAGATATTCGGCATAGTCTTCATAACAAAATCAAGCAGAGAGCGATACTTGTCGAATGCAGCTTCTGCTGTAGTTGAGGCCTTATCATTAGTCCCAACAAGAAGCATGAGGGTGTTGGCCGTTTCCGGCACAAAATTTGTAAGTGCCCGGACGTCATCAATCGTGGCGCCATTTTGCGAAATGAAAGCCGGCGTCCCTTGTGAACCAGGATCAAAGTATTGGTGCAAGTACTTAGACTGGGAGCCGCCGATGACGACTGGAAGTTTCGGTCCTTGGAAACTTCAGGCTGATGTGCTTCAACGGCGCCGTTGTGGGGGCCACTGTGGGTGAACAGTTGCAGCAAGGAAGTCACGTTGGCCCCGGTAGAATAAGGAACAAGAGAGAGTACGACGCACGTTGGTTTTTGCGGTATGTTTACTGACGTTTCGGCTGGTGGACCAGCCTTTGTCAAAGTAACAAGTACATGTCAACGAGTGTCCTTATAAATACGATATACATGAGATAGCATAGCATGGCGACGTAAATCAGCGATTACACAATTCACTGCGTGCAGTGCTCATGACGGTACAGTTAGATCACATGCGGAAAAAAGAAGAAAATAAAAGAAAAAAAGTACAAAAATCATTTCTTCTCGCACACAGCATTACTACGTACGAACGCGACATCGACAATTACAATGCTAACATGGCAATATCAATGTGCCGCGGACAGTGCAGCGAGATTGTACGTTCAGTTATTGCGAGGCAAATAGATGAGTAGTCTACTCTTTTTATTGGCGCGTGCGCGGTGAAATACAATCTTGCATCCATACCTATGGTAACAGGAGGGGTGATTAATCAGCGCAACTAACTATAAAACATGGATACATAAACGGACACAATCAAAGCGGCATTACAGACAGTATTCAGCAAGCTTAATCGATGACGTAACGGGCTGTAGGTTCAAGCGCAAAGCTGAACTTTCATGGATTGTCCCAGTTAAGGCTGATGATGCTTCGTGGGCACGCTAGAAAGTGTGCCTGTACTTTCGTTTAGACCTGATGAAACGGTGTTGAATTTATAGATTAAGTAAGACTCGCGGATTTCACGATCATGATGAGAATGAAAGCCTGATTCAAGTATAGTGGCCCTGATTTTGTCGAAAGAATGCCCTGGTAAGCGGATATGTTTAGAAAGCGGCAGGTTGGGTAGCGTATTAGTATGAGATCTATGGTTGTTGAAGCGTACTCGGAACGGCGTTTCAGTTTGGCCAATATACTGTTTTTGGCAGACGGCGCACTCGAGCATGTATATGACGTTACTATCGCAATCAAAGGAGCCGCGAACCTTAAGGGTGAAGTTTGAAGACGTACTAATGACTTCCTGGGTGGTTTGCATATGTAGACACAACTTGCAACGTGGTTTGTTGCAAGGTGCACAACCAGATATTGTGGGTACATTTAATTTCGACAATGTAACATGTCGCGGAGATTCTTGACCGCCGGTAAACCACGCGAGGTGGTTCAGGAAGATATTTTTCAAATGTTCACTTTGGGTAAGGATGTTGTGGTGGCGTTTCAGTATAGAAAGAACCTTTGGCACTGATGCTGAGTAAGTCAATACAAGATTAGTATCAGTACGTCGCTCAAGTAAACAGTTTCCGCCAAGAATGTCGGCTCTATTCAATTGGTCTGCTCGGCCTATAGCGTCATCAACCAAGTCCGTCGGATAACGGCGTTTAATGAGAGCGCTTTTAAGTTGCTCGCAATTCGATACGAAGTCTTTGCGGTCGGAACACAATCGCTTAAATCGATGAGCCTGACTATAAGGTATACCCGTCTTGCAATGTCGCACATGGCTGCTCTGGAAATGCAGAGCTGGTTTCTGTCAGTAGGCTTGCGGTATAGTTTTTGTGACCATTTTCCTTCGGAAAGCATGACAGTGACATCCAGAAAGTTAAGCGAATACGTAGAATAATTGTGTGAAAGCTTAATTGACGGATGAAAATTATTAAATCCTTCTATAAACTTTAACAGGGTTTCCTCTCCATACGTCCAGATCAAGAATATCATCTATAAACGTCTATAAAACAGAGGCTGCAGGTCAGTGCTAGACAGAAAATCATTCTCTAGAATGCCCATGAAAATGTTAGCATAAGTAGGGCCTATTCGGGTTCCCATTGACGTGCCGCTGATCTGAACGTATGACAATTATTAAATTCAAAGTTATTGAGTTGAAGGATAAGCTTTAATAGCGATTGCAGGGCTTCTTTGTTGATGAGTCTCTCGACAGAAGAACCCTCATAAGCCTTAAGCACTGCGGCAATTCCATCGGCATGCGGTATGTTAGTATAAAGTGAAGCGACGTCCTGTTACAAGTATTGCACTTTGCGGAATGACAAGATTTAATATGTCTCGAAGAAAATATTAGTGTCTTTGACAAATGATGGAAATGTCTCGGGAATATGTTTAATAACGGAGTCAACATAGAGAGACAAATTTTCGGTTATAGTGTTTATACCGGATATGATCAGACGGCCCGGGTTACCTTGCTTGTGAATCTTCGGGAGCATGTAAAATCTGCCGGCCACAGGACTGAGCGGTATAAGTGACCGAACAATTTTTTCCTCTAGTTTTTTCTCCTTTGCTAGTGTCGTAAGCTTATCCTGCAAGATGGACTTAAAGTTATCTGTTGGATCGGTCGGAGGGCTCTATAAAAACTGTCATCCGAGAGCTGTCGGGTAGCTTCCGCTATATAATCCTTCCTATTAAGGACAACGATTGCTCCTCCCTTGTCGGCAGGTTTGATAACAATGTCAGCATTATTGGACAGCTGTTCAAGCGCTACTTTTTCCTTCTTTGTCAAGTTATGTCGGTAAGGAACACGGGTCTTGTACGCCTCAAGGACCTCACGTTGCACAGCACTGATGTACATATCGAGACATTGATTTCGCTGCGGTGGTGGTGTCCATCTCTTGTGCGATGACATAGGTAGTGTAGTATTGCTGGAATTTTCACGGCCGTGAAAGTATTCTCTTAGGCGCATATTTCGGGCAAAGTTGTCCAGATCTTTTAGAAGCTGGAATTCATTAAATCCAGGTCCTGGTCTACATATGCAAACCACCCAGGAAGTCCTTAGTACGTCTTCAAACTTCACCCTTAAGGTTCGCGGCTCCTTTGATTTAGATAGCTCTAACGTCATATACATGCTCGAGTGCGCCGTCTGCCAAAAACAGTATATTGGCCAAACTGAAACGCCGTTCCGAGTACGCTTCAACAACCATAGATCTCATACTAATACGCTACCCAACCTACCGCTTTCTAAACATATCCGCTTACAAGGCCATTCTTTCGACAAAATCAGGGCCACTATACTTGAATCAGGCTTTCATTCTCATCATGATCGTGAAATCCGCGAGTCTTACTTAATCTATAATTGAACACCGTTTCATCAGGTCTAAACGAAAGTACAGGCACACTTTCTAGCGTGCCCACGAAGCATCATCAGCCTTAACTGGGACAATCCATGAAAGTTCAGCTTTGCGCTTGAACCTACAGCCCGTTACGTCATGGATTAAGCTTGCTGAATACTGTCTGTAATGCCGCTTTGATTGTGTCCATTTATGTATCCATGTTTTATAGTTTTGCGCTGATTAATCACCCTCCTGTTACCATAGGTATGGATGCAAGATTGTATTTCACCGCGCACGCGCCAATAAAAAAAGTAGACTACTCATCTATTTGCCTCGCAATAACTGAACGTACAATCTCGCTGCACTGTCCGCGGCACATTGATATTGCCATGTTAGCACTGTAATTGTCGATATCGCGTTCGTACATAATAATGCTGTGTGCGCGAAGAAGTGATTTTTGTACTTTTTTTTCTTTTATTTTCTTCTTTTTTCCGCATGTGATCTAACTGTACCGTCATGAGCACTGCACGCAGTGAATTGTGTAATCGCTGATTGACGTCGCCATGCTATGCTATCTCATGTATATCGTATTTATAAGGAGACTCGTTGACATGTACTTGTTACTTTGACAAAGGCTGGTCCACCAGCCGAAACGTCAGTAAACATACCGCAAAAACCAACGTGCGTCGTACTCTCTCTTGTTCCCTATATATATATATATATATATATATATATATATATATATATATATATATATATATATATATATATATATATATACAGTCGAACCCGGGTATCGCAAACTCACCAAAAGACGTTTATTAGTTCGACATATGGCATAATTCGATATAGGCCCGCTATAGGATTTTGACACAAAGGCACATAACAATAAGAAAAGTACTTTATTAATATGGTGGCTTACTTGCATGCCCTACTTTGGAACAAAATAGTCCTGGATTTTCTTCTTTGTCAACGACTTCGCTGCCTGCGACAGCACGCACGCCTCCACGTTGTACTGTACAACGAGTCGGAGCAGCTGAGGCCGCAACCTTCCACATTCACGCAATAGCGCCGGACCAACGCAAGTGCACTAATCACTTCGGAGGATGTAGGCAATGGGCCATCGTCAATTTCCTTATTGCTGTCGCTTTGGCTCGTTGTCGGCACGACGTCTGCAACGTAGTCCTCATCTTGTAGCTCGCTCATGATGGCGACATCATCGTCCGCACTGACGAACTCGTCGAATGTTGATCCGTCGGTAGCTCCCGGGAACTCTGCCAGCTCGCTCCAAACTTCGGCAGAAACACGGACTTCTTTTCACCGCGCTCGACCCGATTTGTGATTTCGAGTTTCGCGGCGAACGGCAAATTCTGCCTCTTTGCACAAGCCATGACGACAGCGCGCCAATAAAGTTCACATAGCACCAACAGGCAACACCACTAGCACGGACCACGCTGAATGAGGACTCGAGGAAAACAGGCAGCAGCAGGCACACACGCATAAAGAAAGAAAAAATGGCGCTCACTTCTACTACGGTCCCTCCGCGCTTCGTAGAAAGCACGACGGCCTCTGATTGGCTGTAAGCGCTGCGAGCGGGCCAGGATCATTTCTTTCAGGGGGGTGTTCGCCCGTGCACAACCGGGTCTAAACCACTTTTTCTAGGGTGGCGCCGGCAGTTTTCCCCGCAACCGCGAGGGAAAGCCAACTTGCTGGGGCACTTTTGAGGCACATGGAGTTTGATATATCGGTTGTCGTTGCTATTTTCGTTCGATGTAACAGTAACTTTTGCTATATATTCTCAATGTAAATTTACCGTCTTTAGAAATTGTTCGATATACGGGATAATTTGATATAAACGGGTTCGATATAGTCGGGCTCGACTGTATATATATATATATATATATATATATATATATATATTATATATATATATATATAATATATATATATATATATATATATATATATATTATTCCAAGAACGATAGTACCGCTATTGCGGGTGCTGGCTCCGTCGCATTCCTTGCAATGGCGCTGTCGACAGGATAGGAAGCCTTAAAGGCAGACGCTGCCTTTGCTTGTGTGTCTTCGGCCTTCCGGACCCGCCATCCAAGGGAAGCCGTCCACGCTTCCTTGGACATGGAACCCGCCTACCTGTTACCGCATTAAGCACAGGTCAGGAACGGCGTCTATGTCTCATCGGTACCTCACAACCTCGCGGTGCTGCGAACCGTCCGGCGACGGCGTCCAGGCCTCCTCGACGGCTCGGCCTTCTTTCACCGGCGCCCAGATACCACTTCACGCCATGGTACCAGGCGGCCTCCTCCCGTCTCGGAACGCGGTTACCGCTCCCAATGACGTGGATCCCGTGAACAGGACTTCGTCATCACATCAGCCTCCAGCAGACGCCGTCCATGCGTCCATGTCCATGTATTGTACGACCGTGCGTACCGGTGTCAGTGTATCCTCCGTTGATGCCGGCCATGTCTCTCCATGCGGATCACCGGACAGCGCTGCGGAGCTGCATCATCATCATCATCATCACCCTGTCTACACTCACTGTAGGGCAAAGGCCTCTCCCCTGTTCCGCCAATCAACCCGGTCCTGTGCATTCTGCTGCCTCGTTATACCTACAAACTTCTTAATCTCATCTACCCAGCTAATTTTCTGTCTCCTCACGCGTTTGCCATCACTTGGAATCCAGTCAGTTACCCTTAATGACCACCGGTTATCCTGCTGCTGCATACCATCGCGCAATTCCACGTCACGGCTAACGCCTTGACAACGACGAGTTCCGAGTTGTCTCCTGCCGCCTTACCAGCATTATGCGCAATCAATGCCATCGTGTTGGCTGTGGCCACCTCACAAAATCTTGATGCCAGCACACCCGACAACCACCGAGAGCTCCGGCGTGCCCTCATGCAGTTTCCAGAACTGAGCTACTTGGCGTGGGAACACTCCGAATTTTCGCCTGCCGTCCCAGCATCCACGCCGAAAATTGTGTGGCGACCATCAACGCTGTCGGAGCTTGCGAGGCCTCGACATGCCAGCAGAAATTGTGGGTGGCCATCGACCACCTTCGCGATGCCGCCAAGGCATGGCACGCCTACAAATGCGTCGGGCTACGGTCCTGGCCTGAAAAATGTGCGAAGTTCACAAGCCTTTTTCGGCCGCTTTCTTATGCCTGCGACCTCCTCCCTGCCGAGCCATTCTCTACCGCGGATGGGAGGTGTGAGGCTCACTACATCGACACTGCACATCTCGGCAACCTAGCTCCGGGAGGACATCGTCCCAAAGGCGCAGGGGGGCCATCCGCCTACCAGACCTCTTCCGGAGGAAGAGTTTGTGAGCGGAAGCACCTCGATTTCCCGTCTGTTCTGCGGAGCCCCTGCGAGGACAGAATCGCGGACGCCGAAGGAGAAGCGGGCGACACCGATACCAGCCGTGAGCAGGGTTCCACGTCACACATTTTGAACTCCGCGACTCCCGCCAAACCAGATTCCTGTCGCCTACATCGTCAAACCCTTTCCTCCAGACACGTGTGGCACTACGCGTTTACCACGGGCCGCGGTGTACGGGTAAGCGACACAGGTGACTGACAGATTATATCTACCTAGAAACGGCGAGAACAGATTTTGGTAATTTAAATTCGAGAGCGCAGCGTTGACCAGACGAATGCAAAGAATAAAAATCAGGATCGCAGCAGGAATCGAACACAAGCATTCTGCGTGGCGGCCAGCTATACTACCACAGAGCCACGCCAGGTGTAGAAGCTGCTTTGGAAAAACAGCCTCTGCAGGCGGAATGTCAGTGCAACGTAATTGTGGTTGTGGTGCTGACTATCTAGTTTTATAAGAAAACAATAAACACTACATATGTACTCCTGCGATACAGGTGTCATATCAGGTTAACCTCTGTCGTTCCAGTGTTGCCTCCGCTTTTATAGCAGTCTAATAAACATTACATTTCTACACCCTTCATTCAGCAAACTATATAGAAGCGTTGCTCGACCACGGTGTAATACATTAACGAAAGTTACGTAGGATATTCACATCATTGCACCGTAAAGTGCACTTCGTTTCGATAAGACAGGCATGTGCTCTAACGTGAGTGGTTACGTTACGTGAGACCATGAGTTACCCTTTAATCGCCAGTCTTGTTTACGTGCCTGGTAAGCGCACGATGCGGACCAAACTATCACACTTACAAATACACGTGGATCCACATCGTAACGCTTGGCTCAAAGCCATAAAATACAGCATAAAAGTACTTGCTAACTGATTCGCATGAAACCGAATCCCACAAGGCGTGGGATCTCGTGATGTGCCAACTAAAACCGGAGAGGCAGATGAAGAATGCAGTGGTAATATTAAGGGGCTAATTAGTAGGCAGAATAACGTTAAGCCTAGTTAAGTATTTAATTACAACAAATGAGGGCGACTCGGAATAAGTTGCAGTGAATAAGAATTACTCAGCAGCACTAATTCATATTCACGCCCTAATGGTATATTTTGTGACGAATGTAATTAAAAACATTGAGAAGAGCTGTAAGGTGGGCTAGTTGGTGTTGATTCATCTTCAAAAGTGCGCTTAGTGAACACAGACACAAACGAAAAAAAGTACAGGATATAAGGCAACGAGCACCCGACACCGCTCGTTGCCTTATGTCCTGTACTTTTTTAGGGGCGAAGCTCCTTAAAGCGGCACCCGTTCGTCCCCGTCGTAGTGCGTAACCAGTCTTAACGCTAGTACCAGATCTTGACCTCCAAGGTGGTGCCGGTGGGAGATTTCTCCTGTGCGTTGTTGAACAAAAAAAAATTCGCAGCGTGCTCGTTAACTAAAAGCCGAATTCTTCTGTCTCTCATTCCCCATTAGGAGCCGTTGGCATGTTCCAGTAGGAAACGTTAGTAGAAGTAGAAGTGTAAGTGTTAGCTAAAGGCCGACTTCTTCTGTCTCTCATTCCCATTAGCAGCCATTGTTTACCTCCAAGGTAGTGCCTGGTGAGATTTCTCCTGTGCGTGATTAAACAATAGATATTTTGTTCAAAACGCCGTTGATTGATGAAATACCCCAACGAAAGACGCCAGATGTTTTCTAAAAGCAAAGCGAAAAGACGCCAGATGTTTCTAAAGCAAAACGAAAAGACGCCAGCTGCTTAACGAAACGGAGGGGGCGTGCACATATGAAGGCTCTCTAAAGGCAATGCGCTGCGACAGTACGTGATATGTATCGCCCGCTCCTCTCCTACGCTTCCCCCTTTTTCTCCTCTCCTACGGTTCCCCCCCCCCTATCTTGCCTCGCGGCGCAGCGGCGCCGACGCAGGCAGCGTCGCGAGGCAGCGTCGCGGCAGCGTCTTGATTGAAAAAACCGACCGCTCGCGCTGCACAACCGTTCACTGACCACCCCTTATATGTAGGCACTAGATATTGACCTCCAAGGTAGTGCGTGTGTGCGATTTCTCTGTGCGTGATTAAACAATGAAAATTCACAGCGTACATGTAAAATTAAAGTGAGCTGCAAGTCATCATAACTCTCATGTAACCTTTAGTATAAACGCGCCTGATCTCACGTCGGTGATGATGTACTGGGCAGAATTCACGGAAGATTCACGGTTTACCGATGAACCTCCGCAGCTTTGCCCACTCATCATCATTCACTCCGTGGATATGCTGTGATTTTTTCGTTTCTGTCTGTGCTCACTAAGCGCACTTTTGAAGATGAAGGTAAATAAACAAATGATTAAGTGAAAGCGTACCATTGAAAGCTGTGCATTTAAGAGGATATGTATTGTATACGCAGACAGCATTTTAATGTGCGCCAATGTAACACGAGATAAGGGTAACGTAATTAGTACTGGCACTGCTACACTAAGAAAAAAAAGGAGTCGAAAGAGGGTCACGGCCACGTGACTCTTCGGGTGTCCATTTGACCCCTTTTGGAAGGTACATGAAGAGACAGAGAGCTAGCATTTCAGCTGGAGTCACGGAACTCTCCTGAAGCGCGTTTCGATTGACTTCCGTGATGAAGGCACCGTCGTATACGCCATACTTATCGCGCGTTTGCCGTTCGGCGCCGTTCTGGCACGGTGACTCGCTCGCCGACGGAGCCAGGAGGGCTGGCCAGGCCCCGGAAAGTCTCAAGTTCCAGCGATCGCCGCAGAGGGCGAAAAAAATCAACCGCGGCGAGTTCCATCGATATGTGCGGAGAGTGGAGCTACTGACTCCTCTTTTAGCGGTCGGATAAGTTAGTTCGCACTTTCCGTGCTAGGGGCGCTCAACGCGGCCCAAAATTTTATTTCAGAATGTATCAGAAGATTGTTAAAAGCTTAGTTACCATGTCATTTTTCATACAGCTAGTAGGGACCAGTTTTTGTGTTACTTCTAGAGTTAATAGAAGAGCTTGATTGTTTGAGGACAAGTATTGAGATTACACTGACGCTCGAAAAGCAGCAGCCCTTTGGCATCGATAGCGCTTCGGTCGTTTATTTCATTCAAATTGTACTGCGGTCGTTTTCTTTGGTCGGCGTTACGCAGCTCCGTTTTAAATCAGTTTTGATATAGCAATGCGAGTTTGTGCGCCAAATATTACATGCCGCTGCAACAAAGCGAACGTGTCTAAAGCCTGTGAATCACGTCAGCTGCGGCACTTCACCGGATGCCAGTGTGAAAATTCAATGCCAGCAAAGAGCTCGGAGACTACCTACGAAAACGGAATAACCATACACCATGTGGGTGTGCGCACTGGTGAGTGAAAATGCACTGCTTTGCATTTAAACATAGCTTTTTTTTTGCATGCGCTACGGTTTTTGTCATTTCAAAAGGTTTTACGACTCGTCCAGCTGATCGGATGCACCGCTTGTGGATTCCAATGACAATTTCTAAGATTATTTACTTCGTTCTCACTTTTGCAAAAAATATCGTTACTGCTAAACTTTGTAACACAGATCACAGCATAAGTTTTACCTATTTCTGCACAAATTAGTCTTCTGAATTAAATGCTCATAAGTCCAATGCATGGTAGAGCCAAGTGAACTTATAGCATGTATGTGCATTTATATATTTTCGTAAGTTTACAATCATACATTTCCACATACCATGTAGTTTATAGAGTTGGGCAATTAGCTGACTTGGTATCCTCTCACTGAGGCTTGGTCTGACACGGTCCACTGAAGGTCACCACTAAAACAAATTGCAGTGCTCTCATATACATTCTTCTCAGACATGAATCGCAAATCCACTCACGCCTCTACCATAGTAATCATTATTTTTTCCTCTTCCAACCCAACCACAGCCTGCAAGCAACTGCGCATATCAGCACACGCTCGGATGCTTTATCTCTGAACCTACCTCAAGTCACCAGAGGATTTTCCACTACTGAAAGTAAATTCGTGGTCCAAAATCCTCACAAGGTATGGTTGTGGACAATTTACTTAATGAACCGATTTTCTTTATTTCATCATTTCTTTCTTGCTTTTTCTCATGACTCAATTTTTTTTTCTTCTCAGAAAACTGGACGAAAAATAGATCATTGGTTTCCAAGCTACCCACACCAAGTCGTAAGAAGCTCAAGAGTCGCCTATCCACCACCAAGGTTTACCAGGCGGACAAATGCAAGCCTTATACTGAAAAGCAGTGATAGTGTATGGTATGTTGAAGCGGTAGAAAATTGGGTCCACAAATTATGGCTTCTTGCTTCGTGAATTACCCAGTTTAGAGGAAATGTGCTGGCTTCAAATTTCTTGGATAGTGCATGTGATGGGGTGCACATACTGTACTTTAATTTACGTGTGAAACTTTGCATAGAGTATCACATGTAACTTGGTAGTAAGTGGGCCAGTAGTAGTGCATATTTAGCAGCACTTGTTCTTCTCAGTGAATATAGTTTACTGCAGTTGTGGAGGCTGTTGCAAAGCAATGGCAGGGAAAGCTACAGTAGTGCTGAGACAAAGAGTTATGTGTACCGATTGCTTGTAGGGAGGGACATTGTGAAGGTTCTAAAATAGAAAACTGTGCAAACACTCGTGCCTTCATTAAACAAGGCATTTCGTGTACTGGTCACCTGGAGAATAGTTTTCGGGTCGCTACTCTGGAATAAACAACGTTTGATGATGGGAGTAGGAGAATAGAAGGATGTGCATAAGGACATTTTGGGCAGTGTTCTATAAAACAGGCTGTCGAATTTGTAAAGCATTTGAAAATTTAGTCTTTAGTTTTATTCAATGAACTTCGCCAATACATAATTGGAATGATATGGTAACAGACACATCCAGAAAAGAGGGTACAGCACCGTTGTGTTTGTGCAAGCAGTTTGTTTTGTATGTGAAGTGGAACCACAGACAAGTAGCAAATATGTGTTCTAGGTAACAGACCTGACACATGACACGGAGTTTTTGAAAGTATATTTATTTTTAACAGAAAAATAAATGAGTGCACTCAATAGATACAATCAGAGTTCAATAGAGTTGGCCAGTGCTTGTGCATGTTAAAGATTTGAATGTGTAATAACTGCTATTTCCTTGATATTGGCGTGAGCTATATATCCAAAAAAGGCTAGTTTTGTGTTCATGCTTGTGATGCGCTGCAGGTAGACACGGACCAGAAAAAACGAGAACAACACAGGGTCATGCGCAACACCTTGTGCTGTTCTCGTTTTTTCTGGTCGGTGTCTACCTGCAGCGCATCACAAGCATGAAGACGTGCCAAGTAGCTCCTATTGCCGCCTTATTAGTTTTGTGTCACACCTGTGTTAAGAGTGAGGCAGACAGTTAGGAGGTAGTGAAGATTTAAAATGTAAATTCAGCTTCTGCAATCGTCCATCGTTTAAGCAGTGTCTTTCACGACTATGCACCATTGGCACCAGAAAAAATGGACTAATTTATTTATTTTTCAGTGCGAAACATAGCAGTTAAACAAAGAAGCTAATTATACACATTTGACAGAAAGGATTACTCACTGCCTATTTTTCCAACATTGCTACTATGACTTCCAGCACTTCCTAGCTGTCTAGTATACTACTGTTCCAAATGTCTCTATTGTACGCGCATACATCATGTGCACTCTATTGTCGGTGCTGTCCACTGGTACATCATTCTTTTTTATTTATAAATGAGTGATTTCAGGAACACGCGCAGGCATCCGCTATCACATAGTCAGTTGATAAACAGTGGGTGAGCAAGGGTAACTCACTTCTCGAAACTTGTCTTCGGTGACAACCTTCACAGGAATGTTCACTTGCTGAAATGTTGGATTCAGGCTAAGGCTTTCCTTATTCGCCAACAGTTACTCAAATGAAGTGTTTGTCACTGCAACCTCTTTTGAAACATGAACCAAATTTCCTTTTCAACGTGATGCCGTAAATGGTGTTTTCCCAGAACACACGAGCTTAGCTGAACTGAATGTTGAGCTTCGTAAAGCATCGTAAAAAGATCGGCGCGCAGGCACAAACACAAGGATATTGAGCACAATAACGAGAACACGTAATGAACAGGAATAGCTAGCACAACAGTGTGGTTTCACTTCTTTGTCTTTCAGCGCCGAGTGGCTCTCGCCAATGTGCTGTCAAAATGGTACGTCGGGCTGAGGCTAATCTTACTGGCACTGCAACTTTTGCGAGCTTTGATGCTGTTTGTTCATTACCGCTCAAATCATCAAACGCGCATGTGTAGTGAGAAAGAGGACGGGCAGCACTGTACGCAAGTACTGTGCAAGGGTCACTCATCGTAAATAGTATCGTCTGACGCTTCGTTCTGCGTACTATAAGAAGTATGCTGAACGAGCCAAGAGACATAGAATTGCTCAGTTTCAGCTGGCAATTTTATTCAGCAGATGGATATTTCTGTTTCTTGTATATATTGTTCAACTCTGTAACTGACAGTGCTGCTTGTTTACATGTATACTGCTACATTCACCATTGCCAATAAACAATGTAGGCTTACTTGCTTGGCGTGTTTTTTGCCATTTGAGGCCTTTCGGTCACCTGGCGACGTAACGCAAATATTTGTAGCAACGATAGGCTGCCGCGCGCGCGAATGCAACCCCCGGATAGATGTGAATAAACGCCCAGAACCAGTGGGCGCGCACCGCGACCACCCGCACCCGCCAGCAATGCGGCAGCTATATTGCCCCAAGGCAATGATGATGATAGTTTACACAGCGCCATCTCTTGGTCGGATACTTTAGTTCACAACGCCACCGCTACCCTTATTTCCGTTGCACTGTCAAAGGTACAGTTTCCCTTTCTAAATGGTAGTATAAGTGTTCTGTGGGCTGGCGCTGTACCTCGGCCTCCTCTCTCAGTCAGCTCGGTCTCTTGGAATGCGTTGCTTCGGTTGCGCGGGTTGCGTCAGTTGCCTCATTGCCGGTCGTGCAGTTTTGTGTTCGAACAAAATCGCGCATCTTCGGTGGCGTTGACGCCAGGCTCCGTGCTCGATGTCACGCTTGGAGGGCGAAATATTCATGAAGCTGCGGACACAGACAACGTGCGCCCGTTAACGGTGAGTGTACTGCTTTCATAGGTAATAATTATACAGCTTTAATTTGGCGTCTGCAGCAGCTCTGCGGAAGTTATCTGCCAGCCATTTTCAACAGCAGCCTGCGTCCGCGGGACTGTTGCGGATGCCCAACTAAAGCTGTCAGTTAACGGCTTGACACCGTTATGCACGTTGCTGTACAAGCTCCCATAAAATGAGCGATGCAAACAATTATCAAGGGTCATTTTTTGCCGATCGCACATTGTGTCTGCACTGCTGAAGGTGCAAGATGTCGTTTTGAGATGCGCTTTAGTCTACTTCATAACATTTCCTTCAACCTTGAGTGTTCAGCGTGCTTCCGCGCGTGGGAACGTGAAAAAAAATCCCGTCTACAGAACGCCTAGACGCACTATATACTATGGTTTTCCTTAGCTTAAAGACGGTAGTTTCAGGTGCAGATATAGTAGGATGCTTCCAGCACGTACGCGTTAGTCACTTAAGTTGTACACGCCTCGCCGGTAAGGCGAAAAACTAGAGATTTTCGACGGCGCGCGTTGTTGCGGCCGCCGCCGTGCACTTTTTTCCTTCGCTTCTGTTTTCTGTTTTCGTGGTTTTCCAACATCTGCGATGACGCTATAACAGAATAAAGTGAGTGTACGTGATTGTGGGAGTTATGTGCGCTAATTATGGCATATGACATGTCTGATCTCGACGTAGACGGCGTCCGCGCGCGCTGGGTGTCGTTCAGGCGCTCGTACTCGAATGTGTTTGCTGAGTTTTTAAGGATGGGTTACGTTTGTAAAACATGCGGTCAGTAACCGCTCACGGCGTGCCCCTGACTGCCGGAGGATGTGCTTGGGTGTCGGAATATGCTGGCGCAAAGCCGTGCTTATTCTGAAACCACATTTTGAAGCAATTTGTCTGAAAAGAAGTGCTTTCATTCGTGCATGCCCAGTGCCTAGTGCGAAACGATGTTCGCGCTGCCTTTTACTGAAAATTTGTTTACGCTGGGAAATTATTTCGAACGAAACACTCGTGTCAGATGTGTACAGTAACGGTTTGTTATAGAAAGGGTGGTTTTAACTACAAATAAGCAGTGTGTATGTTGTGGTTATTCCCAGAATCCCGGATCACTTCTCCTGCCTATTCACTCCAGTTGACAGCCACACTCGAGGAAACGAAGGTGTCGCTTGGTCTGGCGCCTCACCGCTCATGATGGAAAAATCAACAGCGGCGTTCGCCCTGTCAAACGAACGAGGCAGTTGGTCGTACATTTCCTTTGATTGGACAAGACGACGTAGGAAAAGAGGTGAGTGGCACCCACGCAAAGGAGCTTAAACCAATTTCGTTGTTGTTCAAAAAAGAGGCTCACATGATTTTCTGCTGGAAGTTTGTCGCCAAGTGACGTGTTACACAAGCTGCTATTTGCATGTTGTGTTTTACACGATAACGGTAAAAAGTTGGTTGGTTACCATGCCTGTTTGCATTTGTTGTTTTGTTGTGAGCCTTCATTATGTCCGTGTGAGCTAGTTATTGTGTAGATTTTGCAAACTTTTACTGCAATTTCATTTTCTCATTGTAATATCACCTTCTGCTTTTCAGACTCCGTTTTTATGGTGCTCACTCTGAACAGGAGCGACAGCCTAGCAAATCACAAGGCTGATTCCTCAAGCCGTCACCACTTTTTGATTTATTTTTAGTCATAAGGAATAAAGATTGAAACATGATGCCGATTTGTTGGTCCATCCCGCTTTACTGGAACGGCCGGTGAGGTGGTTCGATTGGCTGCAGAAGTCCCGCGGGCCTAGTCGGCGGTGTCTTTTGTCGCTGGCAATCTCGGCAAGTCTTAACGTAGTGGGCGACGTCGGCGGCAAGGCGCGGCCAGTAGTACTTTTCCTGTACACGTGCGAGCGTTCCAGAAAGTCCGAGGTGTCCAGCCGTCGGGTCGTCGTGCAGGGCGTGCAGAATTTCTGGTCGCAGTCCCGAAGGTACAACGAAAAGGTAGCTGGCTCGGGCCGGAGAGAAGTGCTTCTTTACGAGGACGTTGTTTTTCAAGGAAAATGACGCCAATCCTCGCCTGAATACTTTTGGGACAACGATGGTCCTGCCCTCCAGGTATTCCACGAGACCCTTCAGTTCCGGGTTGGCTCGCTGTCGTTCGGCGAAGTCGTCGGCACTTATGGCTCCCAAGAAGCTGTGATCATCCTGGTCGTCGAGCGCTGGTGGGTCGACGGGGGCACGAGACAAGCAGTCGGCGTCGGAGTGTTTCCTTCCGGACTTGTACACAACGGTAATGTCAAATTCTTGAAGCCTTAGGCTCCACCGTGCGAGGCGGCCTGAAGGGTCCTTCAAGTTAGCTAGCCAACACAAGGCGTGATGTTCGCTCACAACTGTGAAGGGCCTGCCGTAGAGGTAGGGGCGAAACTTTGACGTAGCCCAGATGATGGCCAGGCCCTCCTTTTCTGTTGTGGAATAGTTGGCCTCTGCCTTAGACAGTGACCGGCTAGCATAACTGATAACCCTTTAGTTATGTTTTTCCTCTCGTTCGTTTTCTCCTTGATGTGGATTGAAGTCCCGTGAAGGCGATTATCGACGTCGATGAAGCAGGAGGCAGGTTGGAGGTAATAAAAACTTGAAGGTATATTGTAGCGAAATATTTACAGTCATATTGTCACGTGGTCGTGACGACGAAGACAGCAGTCAGCACGTTCGAGATGAAACTGTTTATTTGGCCGAACTTGTGGCCGGGAAACTGTAAGTCAATCTACAGCAACACACTGATAGCGGCGGACAGAGCGTCGACCGTCGATCAACTGACAAGCGGTCAAGCGCGTCGGCTTTTATACAGGCGCTATGGAACTTTCCAGCAATATCGCTGGTGGCGGCGTTATCTCTCGACAAAGCTGGAACATTCGCGTGCGGCACGCAATCTTAACAAAACGATCTACTAAAATCGTGAAGCTTCTCGAACACTGCTTCACGGCCAGCGTCGAGCGTTGATAACCGTCCTTGCTGGTCAAACTCGAACACATCAAAATAAAAGAAGAAGCGGGCGTGGCATTGCCCCCCTCTGAAAAAGCATCGTCCCGATGCTTGCAACAGAACATGCAAAGGAAAAAACAAGTGCATGCACAAATAAATTACAATAACAAAGGAAAAAGTAGAGTTCTCAGGTTCGCTAACGCGCAAAAAACGGCTTAAGGCGCACGACATGGACGACTTCAGGTCGTGCGCGGCGTCGCTGGGAGTTCGTAATGCCGTCCGGGACGACCTCGTAGTCAAGAGCGCCGTGACGTCGAAGCACCTTGTATGGGCCGAAGTATCGCCGAAGAAGTTTTTCACTGAGCCCACGTCGGCGTATCGGCGTCCAGACCCACACACGGTCACCGGGTTGGTACTCCATGTGGCGTCGTCGAAGATTATAGTGACGGCTGTCGACCCTCTGCTGGTTCTTGATGCGCAGGCGGGCGAGCTGTCGAGCTTCTTCGGCGCGTTGCAAATAGGCGGCAACGTCGAGATCGTCTTCGTCGGTGGCGGTTGGTAGCATTGCGTCGAGCGTTGTTGCCGGGCTCCTTCCGTAGACCAGCTTGTACGGCGTCATTTGCGTCGTCTTGCATGGCCGTGTTGTATGCGAAGGTCACATACGGAAGGATGGCATCCCACGTCTTGTGTTCGACGTCGACATACATGGCCAGCATGTCGGCGATGGTCTTGTTTAGCCGCTCGGTGAGGCCATTGGTCTGTGGGTGGTACGCTGTGGTCCGGCGGTGGCTTGTTTGGCTGTATCTCAGTATTGCCTGAGTTAGGTCAGCAGTAAACGCCGTACCTCTGTCGGTGATGAGGACCTCTGGGGCGCCATGACGCAGGAGGATGTTCTCAACGAAGAACTTTGCTACCTCGGCGGCACTGCCTTTGGGCAAGGCCTTCGTCTCCGCGTAGCGGGTGAGGTAGTCAGTCGCTACGACGATCCACTTGTTGCCGGAAGTCGACGTCGGGAACGGCCCCAGTAGGTCCATCCCGATTTGCTGGAACGGCCGGTGAGGTGGTTCGATTGGCTGCATAAGTCCCGCTGGCCTAGTCGGTGGTGTCTTCCGTCGCTGGCAATCTCGGCAAGTCTTGACGTAGTGGGCGACGTCGGCAGCAAGGCGTGGCCAGTAGTACTTTTCCTGTATTCTGGCGAGGGTGCGGGAAACACCGAGGTGTCCAGCCGTCGGGTCGTCGTGTAGGGCCTGGAGGACTTCTGGTCGCAATGATGAGGGCACGACAAGAAGGTAGTCCGTTCGAAGTGGCGAGAAGTTCTTTTTCAGGAGAACGCCGTTCCGTAAGAAAAACGACGACAGTCCTCGCTTGAATACCTTCGGAACAACGGCGGTCTTGCACTCGAGGTACTCCATAAGGCCCCCCAGTTCCGCGTCGGCTCGTTGCCTTTCGGCGAAGTCGTCGGCACTTATAGTTCCGAGGAAGCAGTCATCGTCGTCGTCTTGCGGCGGCGCGTCGACGGGGGCACGAGAGAGGCAGTCGGCGTCAGAGTGTTTTCGTCCGGACTTGTACACGACGGTAATGTCGAATTCTTGAAGCCTCAAACTCCATCGTGCGAGACGACCTGAAGGGTCCTTCAAGTTAGCTAGCCAGCATAAGGCGTGATGGTCACTGACAACTTTGAAGGGCCTGCCATAGAGGTAGGGGCGAAACTTTGACGTAGCCCAGATGATGGCAAGGCATTCCCTTTCTGTTGTGGAATAGTTGGCTTCTGCCTTGGATAGTGACCGGCTAGCATAACTGATAACCCTTTCAAGCCCGTCAGTCTTTTGCACAAGGACGGCACCGAGTCCTACGCTGCTAGCGTCGGTGTGTATTTCAGTGTCGGCGCAATCGTCGAAATGCGCAAGTATGGGTGGCGTCTGCAGGCGTCGTTTAAGTTCCTCAAATGCTTGCACTTGCTCCGTTTCCCACCTGAATTCCACGTTAGTCTTCGTGAGAAGCGTCAGTGGTTCGGCGATGCGTGAAAAGTTTTTGACGAAGCGTCTGTAATAGGCGCATAAGCCGAGAAATCGGCGCACGGCCTTCTTGTCGGTGGGAGGCGCGAAGTCGGCGATGGCCGCTGTTTTCCGCGGGTCTGGGCGCACTCCAGACTTGCTGATCACATGGCCCAGAAACAAGAGCTCGTTGTACGCGAATCGGCACTTTTCTGGCTTCAGGGTCAGTCCAGAGGCCTTTATTGCTTGAAGTACTGCCTCGAGCCGCCGGAGATGCTCGTCGAAGGTCGAGGAAAACACGACGACGTCGTCCAAATACACAAGGCACGTCTGCCACTTCAATCCGGCCAGTACAGTGTCCATGATGCGCTGGAACGTCGCAGGTGCCGAGCAAAGACCGAAAGGCATGACCTTGAACTCAAAGAGGCCGTCGGGTGTTATAAAAGCCGTCTTTTCTCGGTCTCTCTCGTCTACTTCGATCTGCCAATAGCCGGTCTTGAGGTCCATCGATGAAAAGTACGTCGCGTTGTGAAGTCGATCCAGGGTGTCGTCTATCCGTGGGAGGGGGTACACGTCCTTCTTCGTGATTTTGTTCAGGCGCCGATAATCAACGCAGAAGCGCAGTGTCCCGTCCTTCTTCCTCACTAACACCACGGGTGACGCCCACGGACTCTTGGACGGCTGGATGATGTTGTCGCGTAGCATCTCGTCGACTTGTTTCTTTATCGCGTCGCGCTCTCGAGTCGAAACTCTGTAGGGGCTCTGACGGAGTGGTCGAGAATCTTCTTCTGTTATAATGCGGTGCTTAACAAGGTGCGTTTGTCGTACCCGCGATGACGACGAGAAACAGTCCTTGTATTGCAGGAGCAGGGTTTTGAGCTGGTCTTGTTTGACCTTCGCAAGGCTCGGGTTGACGTCAAAATCCGGTTCGGGACCTCTATTCGTCGAAGCAGGTTCGGCAGCATCGAAGAGGGCGAAAGCATCGCTGGCGGCTACACATTCGTCAATGTAGGCAACCGTCGTACCAATGTTGAGGTGCCTATATTCGTGGCTGAAGTTTGTCAGCACTACCTTTGCTTTACCGTCACGCAGTTCGGCTATACCTCTTGCGACGCAAATTTGACGGTTCAGGAGTAGTTGCTGATCGCCCTCGATGACGCCTTCAAGGTTCGCAGGTTTTTCGGTGCCGACGGAAATAATGACGCTGGAGCGGGGCGGAACGGTCACCTGCTCTTCTATCACATTCAATGCATGGTTCCCTGGCGTCGCGTGGGGCGGGAGCGCTTTGTCTGAGGTTAGCGTTATCGACTCAGATCTCAGGTCGATGACGGCGCCGTGGTCACTTAGGAAGTCCATTCCAAGTATCACATCCCTAGAGCAATTTTGTAGGATTACAAAGCTCGCAGGATAAGTCCGGTTATTGATGGTGACTCTCGCCGTGCAGACACCAATCGGCGTTATCAGGTGGCCTCCAGCTGTCCGGATTTCGGGTCCACTCCAAGCGGTCTTTACTTTCTTCAGCTTGGTGGCGAACGGTCCACTGAAGACAGAATAGTCGGCTCCGGTGTCGACGAGAGCTGTGACGCTGTGGCCGTCGATAAGAACGTCGAGGTCGCTAGTTCGTCGTCTCGCGTTGCAGTTAGGTCGTGGCGTGGGGTCACGGCTACGTCGGTTTCCGCTGCTTCCCCGTTGCGTCGTCAGGTCTACTTCGGTCCGCGAGGTTTCATCGGCAGGACTTCGTCTGCTTCGCGTCGTGTTCTGCAGGTCTCCTCGCGTTGTCGTCGTCGGCGGCCGCGGAGGATCTTCGGCATTTCGTCGTGCAGCAACCGCACCTCCATCGGTTGCTGCCCTTAGTTTTCCGGATACGGGCTAGGCGACCGGCCCCGGTTTGGGCCAGTGTACTGCCGGCGGTGCGGTGACATGTAGCGGCCGGGCGACGGCGAGCGGGAAGGTCGTCGTTCTTGCCACTGTGTTCCGGTGAGGAAGTCGTCGATGTCGCGAGGCCGTTCGCCTGGCTGGGGGCGCGGCGCGTTGACGGCGAATCCGCGTAGCCCCATCTGACGGTACTGGCAGCGGCGGTAGGTATGGCCGGCCTCCCCGCAGTGGTAGCAGAGCGGGCGGTTGTCAGGGGCGCGCCAAACGTCGGTCTTCCTTGGGGCATAGCGCGGGGCATAGCGCCGGGCGACAGGAGGACGGTAGGGCGTTGGTGGTGGTGGCGGCGGCGGCGTCTGGCGGCCGAACTGCTGCGGCGGCGCGGCGTCATGACGTGGACGAGGAGCGGGGGCGTTGCGTCGGGCTGCTGCAGCATAGTTCATTGCTTGCAGCTGCGGCTGCGCTGCATCGGGGGTGCCCAGCGACTGCTGGATTTCCTCGCGGACCATGTCGGCGATCGAATCCACTTGAGGCTGCGCTGAAGGCAACAGCTTGCGCAGCTCCTCCCGCACTATCGCTCTGATGGTTTCCCGTAGGTCGTCGGTGCCTAGCGAGTGCGCTTCTGTGTAGCCTGTCGACAGGGTTGAGCGGTTGTATTGCTTCGTCCTAATCTCGAGGGATTTTTCAATTGTTGTAGCCTCCTTTAGGAATTCGATGACAGTTTTCGGTGGGTTCCGCACCAATCCTGCAAAGAGGTCTTGTTTCACTCCCCGCATAAGGAAGCGGACCTTTTTTTCCTCAGGCATCGCAGCATCAGCCAGGCGGAAAAGTCGCGTCATCTCTTCCGTGTAGATGGTGACCGTCTCATTCGGTAGCTGTGCTCTTGTCTCCAGCAAAGCAGCGGCCTTTTCCTTGCGGACGATGCTCGCGAAGGTATTAAGGAACGTCGTCCGAAAGAGGTCCCAGGATTGAAGGCTCGATTCATGGTTTTCGAACCACGTCTTCGCGGCGTCTTCTAAGTAGAAGTAGACGTGGCGCAGCTTCTCTTCAGTGTCCCAGTGGTTGAAGGCGGCGACTCGCTCGTACGTCTCCAGCCAGCTCTCCGGGTCTTCAAACGACGATCCACGGAAAGTCGGTGGCTCCCTTGGCTGTTGCATCACTACCGTTGTAGGTGGCAGGGGGTCTGTCATCGTCTCGGCGGTCGATGTGACGGTCTTCGGCTGCCTGGGTTTTCGGGAAGGAGCCCGTACTCTGGTTGTAGTCCCTTCTGCCGGCGGCTGGTTCGAGGATCCGGGTTGTCCTTAGCGTCGTCTTCTTCTCGGCTTGGGCTTGGGTCAGCGCCCCGCGGTGGCGTCCGGATCATGAAGCAGCACCTCCACCAGATGTCACGTGGTCGTGACGACGAAGACAGCAGTCAGCACGTTCGAGATGAAACTGTTTATTTGGCCGAACTTGTGGCCGGGAAACTGTAAGTCAATCTACAGCAACACACTGATAGCGGCGGACAGAGCGTCGACCGTCGATCAACTGACAAGCGGTCAAGCGCGTCGGCTTTTATACAGGCGCTATGGAACTTTCCAGCAATATCGCTGGTGGCGGCGTTATCTCTCGACAAAGCTGGAACATTCGCGTGCGGCACGCAATCTTAACAAAACGATCTACTAAAATCGTGAAGCTTCTCGAACACTGCTTCACGGCCAGCGTCGAGCGTTGATAACCGTCCTTGCTGGTCAAACTCGAACACATCAAAATAAAAGAAGAGGCGGGCGTGGCAATATGTACATCTTGCCGAACCACACGATGATAACATAGACATCAACAGCGTCTTACTCTTCTACTTAACTTTCTTCTACTTAACTTTTCTTAAGTTAGAGCCTAGAACACTGTTACTACATACGAAGAACCGAGTCTCACTGTTCGACCACGAAGTGGTTACGGCGCAGACAAAAGTTGCATCGTACGGAGTCTTACTGATCGATCAGTTAAGTGATTACAGCCTAGACTGAAGGGAAACGAATTCCGTCCAGTCTTAAGTACCCTGCGATAAACAACGAAAAGGGGAGGTGGCCACTGGGGGTCCGCCTCAACATTCCCTTATCCAATTCGTTTATCCTCAGATTAATCCACTCCCTACTGGGCTGTCCGTAATCTCGACACCAGCGTTTTTACAGTTTAAACAGGCGTTTTGGCGCTCTTTCCCATCATGGCTCTCTCTCTCTCCTTATCCCACGTTTTCAGAGGTTCTCACGGTCGAAATACATCGGTATCTTAGCCCTGGTGCATTCACGCCATTTTCCCATACTCATCGAGTTGAACCCGCGGCGGCAGTCGTTAAACGGTTCCGGGAAAGAAAAGGCGTATGCGTGTCCCAGCCTCCCACGCATTCGGACCGTGCATTGTTGCGACTCAACCCTGCTTCACCGTCGGCGCGCCGAAAGCGCATGCCGGTCGTTGTTGGGGTCACGCATACTGTCGCCTTGGGCGACGGCATAGAGCAGGAGACGTTTGCCCTCCTCATTTTCCCACACATTCGGGCTGCCGACCTCTGAGAACGGTCGCTTGACCGCAACCCATGCTGGCCATCGGGGTAGAAATGCTGCTCAAAGGAAGCCGTTTGCTTTCTATTGATAATTGCACAGCCAAAGACCAGGCAGGGAGAGAGCCGAGAAAGAAGCTTTGTACGACGTACAGTGCCGCGCCGTCCCGTCTGAACGATCGACTTATGAGCGGCGAAACCTAACACCTTTCTAGTCTCTCCGTCCGCTGCACAAGTACGGCGCCGAGTCCGACGCTGCTTCCATTGGTGTGAATCTCCGTATCGGCGTATTCGTCGAAATGCGCAAGTATTGGAGGAGTCTGCAGGCGTCGTTTCAGTTCACGAAATGCTTCGACTTGCGCTGTTCGCCACCTGAATTCGACGTCGGTCTTCGTGAGCTGCGTTAGTGGCTCGGCGATCCATGAAAAGTCTTTGACAAAGCGTCTGTAATAGGCGCACAAGCCTAGAAATCGGCGCACGGCTTTCTTGTCGGTGGGTGGCGGGAAAGCGGCGATGGCAGCTGTTTTCTGTGGGTCTGGGCGCACTCCAGTCTTGCTGATCACATGACCCAAAAACAAGAGCTCGTCTTACGCGAAGCGGAACTTTTGTGGTTTCAGGGTGAGCCCGGAGTACTTGATTGCTTGAAGTACGGATTCAAGGCGCACGATGTGTTCGTCGAAGTTCGAGGAAAACACAACGACGTCGTCCAAGTAAACAAGGCAAGTTTGCCACTTCAAGCCAGCTAATACTGTATCCACGACTCGTTGGAAAGTCGCAGGTGCCGAGCAAAGACCGAAGGGCATGACCTTGAACTCGAACAGGCCGTTCGGTGTTATGAAGGCAGTCTTTTCTCGATCTCTCTCGTCGACTTCGATTTGCCAGTAGCCGGTCTTGAGGTACATCGACGAAAAGTAGTTCGCGTTGTGGAGTCGATCCAGGGCGTCGTCTATCCGTGGGAGAGGGTACACGTCCTTCTTTGTGATTTTGTTCAGGCGACGACAATCGACGCAGAAACGTAAGGTCCCATCCTTCTTCTTCACCAACACCACGGGAGACGCCCACGGGCTGTTGGACGGCTGGATGATGTCGCGAAGCATTTCGTCGACTTGTTTCTCAACGTCCTCCCGTTCCCGCGTCGAAACCCGGTAGGTACTCTGACGGAGTGGTCGAGCATTTTCGTCTGTTATAATGCGGTGCTTAGCAAGGGGCGTTTGTCGGACCCGCGATGACGACGAGAAACAGTCGTTGTATTCCTTCAGAAGGCATCGGAGCTGTTGCTGTTCGCGAGCGGGAAGGCTTGGGTTTACGTCGAAGGATGGCTCAGGCATTGCGATTGTCGTTGTAGCTTCGAGAGAATCTAAAAATGCAAACGCATCGCTGACAGCCAACATTTCCTCGATATACGCAATTGTCGTGCCCCTGCTCAGGTGTCTGTATTCTTGGCTGAAGTTCGTTATCATCACGCTTCCTTTTCCTTCGTGCAACCGAGCAATGCCTCTTGAGACGCAAATGTCACGGTCTAGCAGCAAACGCTGATCGCTCTCGATGACGCCTTCGATACATTCAGCCGTTTCGATGCCGAAGGGAATTATGACGCTGGAGCGAGGCGGGATGGTAACTTGATCCTCGAGCACGTTCAGGGCATGTTGACATGGATTCGTACCCGGCGGTGTTGTTTTGTCCGACGATAGGGTTATCGACTTGGTCCCTAAGTCGATGACGGCGCCGTGATGGTTTAGGAAGTCCATGCCAAGTATGACGTCCCTGGAGCAGTGTTGCAAGATTACGAAACTCGCGGGATACGTGCGATTATTGATTGTGACTCTTGCTGTGCAGACTCCACACGGCGTTATTAGATGGCCTCCAGCGGTACAGATTTTGGGGCCTTCCCAAGCAGTCTTAACTTTCTTCAACTTCGTGGCGAAGGGCCCACTGATGACGCAATAGTCGGCTCCAGTATCGACGAGAGCGGTGGCGTTGTGGCCATCGATGAGAACGTCGAGGTCGCTAGTTCGTCGTCTTGCGTTGCGGTTGGGTCGCGGCGTCGCGTCACGGCTGCGTCGGTTTGTTCCGCTGCTTCCATGTTGCGTCGTCGGGTCTTCTTCGGTCCGCAAGGCTTCATCGGCAGGGCTTCGTCTGCTTCGCGTCGTGTTCTGCAGCTTTCGTGCCGTTGTCGTCCTTGGCGGCCGCGGAGGATCTTCGGCATTTCGTCGTACAGCAACCACACCTCCATCGGTTACTGCCCTTAGTTTCCCGTATACGGGCTAGGCGGTCGACCCCGGTTTGGGCCAGTGTACTGCCGGCGGTGCGGTGACATGTAGCGGCCGGGCGACGGCGAGCGGGAAGGTCGTCGTTCTTGCCACTGTGTTCCGGTGAGGTAGTCGTCGATGTCGCGAGGCCGTTCGCCTGGCTGCGGGCGCGGCGCGTTGACGGCGAATCCGCGTAGCCCCATCTGTCGGTACTGGCAGCGACGGAACGTGTTGCCGGCCTCCCCGCAGTGGTAGCAGAGCGGGCGGTTGTCAGAGGCGCGCCAAACGTCGGTCTTCCTCGGCGTGTATCGCTGGCCAGCTGGCGGGCGGTATGACGTTGTTGGTGGCGGCGGTGGTGCCTCGCGGCGGAACTGCTGGGGCGGCGCGGCGTCTTGACGTGGTCGAGGAGGGGGGGCGTTGCGTCGGGCTGCAGCAGCATAGCTCACTGCGTGCGGTTGCGGCTCTACTAGCTGAGGCGCGCCCAGTGACTGCTGGATCTCCTGGCGCATGACGTCGGCGATGGAATCTACTTGAGGTTGCGGCGAAGGTAGAATTGTTCGCAACTCCTCTTGCACGATTGCTCGGATCGTCTCGCGCACGTCGTCGGAGCCGAGGGCATGAACAGCTGCGCTGTCTTTAAATGCGCGGCGATTGTACTGCAGGGTGCGCATCTCGAGCGTCTTCTCGATGGTTATTGCCTCCGCGAGGAATTCTTGGATGGTCTCGGGTGGGTTTCTGATCAGTCGCGCGAACAGCTCCTGCTTGATTCCTCGCATAAGGAAGCGAACTTTCTTCTCCTCGGGCATGTCAGGGTCTGCGTGGCGGAACAGTCTCGTCATTTCTTCTGTGAATAGTGCCACGTTTTCATTTGGCAACTGCACGCGGGTTTCGAGCGGAGCCTCGGCCCTCTCCTTGCGGACGACGCTGGTGAATGTTGCCAGGAACCTGGTGCGAAAAACGTCCCATGTCATCAGGGTTCGCTCTTGGTTCTCGAACCAGGTCCGAGCGGCATCTTCCAAAGCGAAATAGACATGCCGTAGCTTTTCTTCGCTTGTCCAGGCATTGAAAACCGCAACTCGGTCGTGTGCTTCGAGCCAACTTTCCGTGTCTTCGAACGACGATCTGCGGAAGGTTGGCGGATTCCTAGGCGTCCGGAGAAGGATCGATGTGGGCGGCACAGCATCTGTCATCGTCGCTGTGGTCGAGGTCAGGGTCTTTGTTTGCCGGGTCTTTTCAGGTAGAGGCCCGTGCTCTGGCGGTAGGCCTTGTTGCCTGCGGCTTTCTCTCTGCTCGGCCTTGGCGTCGATGTCTTCTCCGCGCTGTGGGCTGGGTTCACGGCTTGACGGGCGCGTCCGGAACATGAACGAACAGCGCCTCCACCAGATGTCACGTGGTCATGACGTCGACGAAGGCAGCAGTCAGCACGCCGAGATGAAACTCTTTATTAAACCGAACTTGTGGCCGAGAAACTGAAAGCTACAGCAATACACTGATAGCAGTGAACAGAGCGTCGACCGTCGATCAACTGACAAACGGTGAAGCGCGTCGGCATTTATACATGTGCCGTGGAATATTCCAGCGTTATCGCTGCTGGTCGCGCAAGTTCTAGAATAAGCTCGAGTGGGCGCGTCTTGCGCGTAATCTCAAAAAAACAGTCTCCTACAATCGCGAAGCTTCTCGAACACGCTTCGCGGACAGCCTCGAGCGTTCATAACCGTCCTTGCTGGTCAAACCCAAAAACGTCAAAATAAAACATGATGTGGGCGTGGCAATATCTTAAAGCAAAAAGGCGCACTGCGGGAACAAGGACATAAGAAGGGAGGAACCGACGACACAGAGCGCACACTCGCATTTAAAGGTTTATTGAAAAGAGCACGCATGAATACGTTATAAAAAAAGGCACGTGGTGCAATTTCCCTCGCCGAAACAAAACAAAACAAGATGGATATCCCCTTAACAGATCATGAAGGCGCATGTGTCTATATAAAAAGGAAGTTCGAAGGAGACTGGAAAAAAGAAAAAAGACGAAAAAAAAAGAAAATTTAATCTGCGTGTGGGAGAGGGGGGAAGGGGGGAGAGGAGGCAGACAAGTTTAATGCAGTGTGTTGATCAAATAAGAATACTCTATCTCTGTTATGGCAATAGAAGGGTAGCTAACGCATCTATCCCCGCATCTCTTTATGTGAAAAGCTTCAATTAGTTCGCGCGTGGTTTTATCTGGATGCCTAGAGAGAACCTTTTTAGTGCGCCTTTTTGCTTTAAGATGTGAGCCGTTACCAACTAGCCCAAATTGCTGTTTTGCTTCAATGGTAACTTTCACTTATTGATTTGTTTATTTACCTTCATCTTCAACAGTGCGCTTAGTGAACAAAGACACAAACGGAAACATACAGCACATTCTGCACTTACGTGTATTTTTGTTGACATGTTCTTCTTTTTTATGTTTTATTTTTTTTTCCCGACCTTTCAGTATTCAATGTATATCTTTCCCACATCTGACCTTTGTCTTTTTATTATTATATTTTCTTATGTTTTATGCGCTTTATTCTTATTCCCTTTCTTTATTCTGGTAATTTAACTGTTTTTGTTTAATTTATTAATTCATTCTTTTGAATGGGATAGGCTGACCCACACTAGATTTTTGAACCAGAGGCGCCTCGGAGAGCCACACTAACAGGGCAGGATTCCTGCGCGCACGCCGCCACTTTGACACAGACACGAGGGTTAAACTGTAGTTCTCAAATGGCCTCGTGCGCATGCACACTCTTTGCCCCCCCCCCCCCCCCACACGCAACGGGTAAGCGACAAAAAAACATCGAACCCCTTTTTTCCCCCTCTGGAAGTAACCGCAAAAAGCGCAGGATCGGGGCTCGCTCTGCCACGGATGCACCGCTCGCAGCAAGTAATTGCTGCCGCCCAAGCAATGGAACAATGGCCCCCGCGAACTTCAAAGGCGCGTCGCGGAAGCCGCGTTATGCGTTTTGTTTCTTTTGTGCCATTTCTATTTTATTTAATTTTTATTTATTTGTTTTTTATCTATTCCTTCTTTTTTTCCTTTTTTTCGCCCGTATCTGCGGCGCCTGCTCCACTCCGCCGAAACGGCGCTTGTTTCCTCATTCTCTTCTTTGCTTACTCTAGCGAATGAGCCGAGAGGAACTGTTTGACAAACTATACGTCACCACTGTCCACTTGACATTTATTTTTTTTCTTCCTTTCCTTCCTTCAACTAAGAGTGACCACGACGATTTGGGATGTTCGCATAGCGCCGTATGTGCTCATAAGCCCTGACGAAGACCGGCCCACCGGTCGAAACATTTGGCAAATAAAATTAACGTAACCGCTTCGTTGTGTCTCTTCTATATATAGATTAGAGCACTGCACGGGCTCGGGCCTACCCGAAAACCCGGGCCGGGCCGGGTAAAGCAGTTTTCACGGCGGGCCCGGGCCGGGCTCGGGCCTGAAGCTCCGGGCTTAGGGCCGGGCCCGGGTGTGAGGTGGCGGGCTCGTGTCGGGCCGGGCTTGGACTTTGCACCGTTCTTAAAGGGTCACTAAAGTGAAACACTGAATTAGTTTAGACCGATAAAGTGTACTCTGAGAACCCGAACGTCATTAATTTCACCATCAATGAGTTTATTAATAAAGGAGAAAATCAAGGTCAAAGTTCCATTTTCAAATTTCGCGCTGAAATCTCCGCACGTGACGTCACGGATTTCAAACTGTATTCGTCGTATTTTGGGGACATTGGCTCAACGAAATTTCCAGAAATTTGGTATGTTAAGTGTTATGACCCCCTCAGAGGTCAATGTACTTCATTTTTACCCACTATAAACTACGTAGGGCATAGTAGATGCCGTCAGACTATATGACGTCACCTAGTTTGCTGCGTGAATTTCAAGTTGGCGTAGTTACCTGCATTTTCATGCGAGTTTTCTCTCTTACCAATAGTGTTGTCACGGCGAGCGTGGTGCTTTTGGAATGGTAAAAGAGTAATTTACTGATAATAGAAAAATCGTTGTTCTCTTTAATATGCCTTGTTCCGCATACGTTGTGCATGCATATATGTCCCACATTTTATCTCGAAAAAACGCTTTTTTTATGTGGGGTAAGCTATTTGGAGAAGTTTTATGTGGGATAAGTACTGAACTGCTTTTTCTTCTTGCATATGAGCTACTTGATTTATCTGAAACGGGCGAGCTAAAAGTAAATAGACCAGGTACTTATATGTAACATCTCGCTATTCCGTGCTTTATTTGCTTTCGTTAATATTTTATATCCTAACTGTTACTCTTTAATCGCAGCAATAAATGTAATATAATGAAATCAGATCTCCAAAGCGGGGAAACTTTGTCGAATGTACAGCACCCCTCCAAAATGATAAGACTGCACGGAGTTTTGATACATAGAATCCCCATAAAGGCACATTGTTTTTCCGTGGCTCTGTGACGGCTCCCAGTGGTCATGATGCGCGAGATGGACATGCACAGCCTGCTTTGTGTGCCCCATTGTTAACGTCTGAGCTTTCGTCTTGTTCCGCCCTATCAGGGTTCTCAAACTCGCCTCAGCTAACGGGCCGCATTCGCGAAAATTAACTCCCGCAAAAGCTAGAGCAATGACCAAGGTAGGAGGGGGGGTAAGAGGTTGTTTTAAAACTACCGTTATTTCACAGCAGACCTTTCCCATATCTCATACACGGGATCATTCCTGAAGGAGATTTGGCGGCAGGATTCCAAAACATATTGTTGCAAATAGTGCGGACGGAGCAACTTGGAGCGCGCCAGACTCTATCGAAGAACAGGAAACCGATGGTCATCGAGGACACGTGCACATGCACGTGGCCGGTGCAGCAGTTCGCTTTTAGTATTGCCATCAACGGACGTCTCTCTTTCACGTCTGGGGAACCAGTCATTTCGTATCACCCATAGGGACTAAAATCTGGACGCCGATTCTGAAATATAGCTTTTGTTTCACGGTTATGTATCACCACACGGTGACCACAGGGGGGTGCCTCACGAAAAATATGCTTTCGATCTGTCATGCCTGTGTATCTCAAGAACATACTATAAAAAAATGGGATGAAGACAGTCATTGCGGGCGGAGAGCCGCTAGCGAGAGGTCCGCGAGCCGCGTGTTTGAGGCCCTGTATGGGAACGTGCACTGATCTGTGGCGCCGCTATGCGGGAGTGAACGAAACGAATTGGCGTGCTACGTGCAGCAGCCGCTCCACGCGCCGAGCCGTGGTCACGCCGTTGGAGGTTTTGCATGTCGCGCATGAATTGCTGCGTCGTCAACTGCGCTAATAGATATAAGAATGCCCCCTGGAACAAGTTCTTCCTTTTCCGGGGCGAGAAAGCTTCCTAGACCAGCGGTAATGGTGGATTCGCAGAGTACGGCGTGTTGAAGTGATCTTGTGCATGGTCATGAAGTACACGTTGTAGCTAGTTCGCTGTGAATTTACGCTCCACACAAGTGAACCGGTATTTTTACCGTGTTCAAACGGAACCGAATGGCAGCCGGCAAAGTGGTCTCGGGTCCGCAGTGTACATTTGTTGGCGCAAAGTTATCGACGGATCCAGCTTCTCATTCGTACGCTCCTTCTGTTTTTCCGCCGACGTACCGCAAAACTTCGGCGACAGCTGAAGTTTTTCTGACTCTTCACTGTTGACAAAAGCTACAACTGCTGCTGCATGCTTGCAGTGGCCTTCAACACCACCCCTACAGTTGCAGTGAGCTCTGGTGACCGCCTATAGTTGCATCAAGCTGGAAAAGAGAATACTCAAGTTACACCCGGCCTCTGGCGGTGCAATTGAAAAAGCGTGTTTTTGGTGTTGATAGTCTAAAGTAATTAATGCTGAAAAGTACACATGCATATTACAGAGCGCGTGCACTTAAAGTTACGTACATCAGCCAACAGTTATCTCGCAGTTCACGGCGATGACCATATTGTCAAATTACGGACGCCGTCGCTTAGCTGTACGTGCGTTATTGTTACGCTGACCGCAGTTCAGACAATTTCATAGGCACATAAAGGCGAGCATCATTCAATCATGCTCATTTGCAGGTAAAATATGTTATTCGTACGCCCTACGTATAAGCAGACAGCGCAGTTCATAAACGGGAACAGTAAGAAACAAGAGCCGGATGCGTGGCACAATGCATCGGGGACCGCGCGAATTTTAAGTTTATTACACCTGTATTACATTTGCCCTTGACAGCGCTGCGCATGCAAGCGGTGCCGCGCCACGCTGTTTTTATGCTACGTAACGGCCAAGATATCGCTTACAAAGATGACACGTAACACATTTACCCAAGCACTCATGCAGCCCGAGCAACGTCCACAAACGGAACTGCAGTATAGAAAGCTTCGCACAATTGTTACGGCATCACTAAATGCAACACGGGAGGCGATCGTACTACTACTTGCGCCGATCGCACTCGGTTGCCCTCAAGACAACATATCTCGCTACAGCACAGTTTGACGTTAATCTCATCGTTTACTCTCAGTAATAAGCAGTAAAATGATGAAAAAGCGTGCGCACAAACATCGATGATGACGGCACATGCTTCCTGCTTCACGTTGGCCTGTTGCACGCATCTCCCTTTTAGAATACTCTGTCCGACCGTGCTCTCTTCCGTCACGTCGAAAACGTGCCTGCTGCGGCATAATTTGTGTTCTTTCTCTTCGTTGGAGGCTCTAAAAAACCCTGCGCTGTTTACGTTCTTGAAGCCGGCGCACTTTATAACACCAGTCGCCATCGCGCACACGCACGTCCACAAAACGCGAGCGCAGCAGGAGAGACGAGATTTCGTAGCACGACACTTGACAACGGAGTGGCCACTCGCGGCGCTGACGGCGCGCTGGCGCACTGCATTGTCGCGCCACCTGTAGGTGCCGCACGTTTCCCATAGTGGGCTATATAGTGCGAGATCTACATGATACTGCCACAAAAGCGTTGGAATGCGCAGGAATAGAACAGGTCCATTAAACGTGTGGGGTGAAGTATATTCGCTTCGCGAAATATCTGGCTTGAAAAAGAATAATGACAGATTCCGTGCCGGGTGATGTCCCCTTACCTCGAACCGTATGCATCCAATGAGTAAGCTTCGAGAAGCTTAGTCGCGCATTTATTACCAAACTCGAGCGAACCCCGAAAATATATCGAAATTGCTTCGTCCTACTCCTGCCAGTCCTAACCGCGTAGTCCAATGGCCAGTTTCTACCGATACAACATCGCTGGGAAGGCATAAACCATTATAATATGGATAAAACGAGCACGGTAGAAACCGTGCATAACATACACCGCTGAAAACTACAAGGAGAAGCCCTCAAAGAGGAGTTTTATAGACGACATTGAAGAGTGGCACGACGTTCGGGAACGAGAGAAGTGAAGGGATGAGCTGGACAGCTATGGTCATGCTGCAGAGGTCCACAAAGACATCCTAGATTTGCTCCAGTGGTGGAAGCTAAGAACAACGACTGCCGACGCCTTCGCAATTGGCAAGGCAGATGTGGTGCGCCCGTCCGGCCAGCGCGAGCAGTGCAAGAAGCTTTAGCGCGGCAGCATATGTGATGCAACAGCGCATGGCGTGCTTAAATCGGGAATCTCTTGATACTTTGATTTTTCGCACAATAACATGTGAAGAAATAAATTATAAACTATGCCATGAGAAACTTACAGTCTGTATATACTAGCAGTGATATGGTATATGAAAATAGTGCTATGACAAATAGTTTTTTCTTCTTTTCGGCTGATTATACGCATACACGTGGTGCACGCGGTTCCATACCTTTGCCCAGATTAGTGTATTTACAACAAAGGTCACAAATTTGTTTTTTCCCCCTGCTTCTCTTGCTCTGGCAAGGTGCTACAATGGGGAAGACGGGTACTACATATCGAGAAGGGTGCATGGTTGGCTTTGCGGCTGGAGCATGCTATAAATTTCAATAGGTTATAAAGTGCAATAAAAACAAAGTGAAGTGAGCGTTTTGTTCTCTGCCAAACCAATTTAGAGTACATGCTCTGGCGGTGCTCCGTGTTACGCGGCGGCGAAGCCATCACGCTGTCCAAATGGGAGGCTGCTATTATATACCAGCTCCGCGCTAGAAGAGCAGCTATATGGGCAGGCCAACGGGCCCGCGACGCAGCAGAGAGACTTGGTCTTTCTGTTCCGATGTCGGAGCGGCCCGCAACGTGCTAGAGCGCGTTCCGATGGACCTTAATAAAGTTTATCCATCCATCAATCCATCCTTTGTTGTTATTGCGCTCCCTATCGAAACTAAACTCGTGCTGCAAATCACTTTTCTTGCTACAATGTCTGCTACAAAACACCCTTCATGAACCCCAGTGTATTTGCAGAAAAAATAGGTACAGTATACCTCTGCCGAACAAACATTCATTGTATTCAGTATGTCCGCTCAACTGTTTGCACCGTGAGCCCCTTTTTACAAGAAATTACCGTAACTATGTTAAAGTATAATTGTTAGCAAAACATGCGCCAACAAAGCGTAGATATTTGCCACTTAAAACTCCCTGCTGTCGATTCCATGTTCGAGCATCACCACCTAGATTACTGGGTCGGGCCTCAGTCGGGCCTGATCTGTGGTCGGGCCGGGCCGGGCCGGGTAGGCGAAATTTTTTCTCGGGTTCGGGCCGGGCCCGGGTCTCATTTTGAGTCACCGGGCCGGGTTCGGCCGGGTAAATTTAAACGAGGTCCGGGCCCGGGCCGAAAATTACGGCCCGTGCAGTGCTCTAATATATATATATATATATATATATATATATATATATATATATATATTATATATATATATATATATATACTGTACCGGTGCGTATCAGCGCCAGCTCTGTGCCAGCGAGAGTGAAGACGATGACGTTCGTGTGTTGCGCGCTCGGTCTGTTTCTGTGCTGAAGCTGCCTTGCATTCGTGACCCTTTTGCCACAGGAGCCGTGCCGGAACTCTTGAGGAGAACCCGCCTGTTGCGTTATATATATATTATATATATATATATATATATTATATATATATATAAAAGAAAGTTCTGAAGGTCCGGTGCACATGTAGTTGAAGAAATGAAGGAGCACACTTACGAAAATTGCATATTTTTACTCATGTACGTTTCGGCCGTGGCATGGCCGAAACGTAAATGAGTAAAAATATGCAATTTTCGTAAGTGTGCTCCTTCATTTCTTCAACTATATATATATATATATATATATATATATATATATATATATATATATATATATTGTGGAGATAGGTTTGCGAGACGCTTACCCTACGAGGCGACCGGCAAGGGACGCGACGTTCTCCACTGCCACAGCGAACAAAGACGCTACGGCCGGGTTCGTCGATTCTCCGGCACGGCGCAGAAAAGGCACTCGAGGCAGGAGGTCAACAAACAACACGGGTTTATTAACCCAAGATGCAGCACAGCACGACAGTCACGGGCATGCAGGCCGTAAAGGGAACTCCGCAAGACCGATCGACTACGCTTGCCAGCGGCGCTACGACTATCACACAAAGGGCAGCGGTCGAGCACACGAACGAGAAGCCGCCTGCTAGAGCAGCGCGTCAACCTCTCGTGCTAGCCTGAGAGCATCTCTGACGCGGGCAAGCCCGCGCCAGACAGAAGCGAGCTCAAGGGGGAAAGGGGGGTTGTCACTGGCGGCCAATGAGGAACGGCGTTGCGCAGTGACGTAAGCTAGCTTGGTGGCGTGAG
Source organism: Rhipicephalus sanguineus (assembly GCF_013339695.2). Classification (NCBI taxonomy): domain Eukaryota; kingdom Metazoa; phylum Arthropoda; class Arachnida; order Ixodida; family Ixodidae; genus Rhipicephalus; species Rhipicephalus sanguineus. The sequence continues at coordinate 415,575 of NW_023615545.1, read as the reverse complement.
CATGTCGAGGCATGCCCGGACGCGTGCCCGCGCGCCGGGAGGCTGACGCATGGCTTGCACCAGACAAAGAGGCCTGGCGCTGCCGCCGCGGTCGCCATATCGCCGATTAACGGCGGTTCCCGGCGCTCGAGCCGCGCGGGGCCAACACACGCGCTAGCTGGGGAACGAGGCGCCAAAGGGGTGGGCGCGCTCGATTCCCACATTCCCCCCTCCTAAAGACCGAGGCCAGCCTGTGAAAGAGGCTGTCCGAGGCCAAGTGGCAAGGTCAGCTCAGCCGCAAGGGGGCTGGCCAACGGGGCAAAGTCCAACAGGGGGGTGTCGTCTTCCCGGAGGTACAAGTTCAAAAGTCGGCCATGGTCACAACCAACGTCCCACGAAAAGTTCCACCACCAGGGAGAGCCCACCGCCGCGAAGAAGGTCCGCAGCCCAGGAGGAACGCGTCGAAGCTGCACCAGGGCGGGCAGCCAGCCCGCTTGAAGTTCGCCGGACTGGAGAGGTTCACAGCCGGGAACGTACGAGGCGTGGCTGCCAGTTGTGTGCGGCAGCCAACCGCCGAAAGTCGCTGGGACGGGGGCCTCACAGGTACGGCAGGCCGGAACAGCAGGCAGCCAGGAACGGAAGCCGGAGCGACCACGCTCGGGCCTGGGCCAAAGCTTGAGTGGGCGGACCAGCCACCGAGGGCGGCTGCCGAAGCTGCCAGGTCGGTTAGGCAGGGTGGTGGTGTCTGCAGGCCAGAAGGCAGGAACCAGGCCACAGCAGGAAGGATCAGGGAACAGCAGGCCAGCTGGTCAGGAACAGGCTGGTGGCACGGTAGAGTCAGGCGCAGGGAGACGACTGGGCGACGCAGGAGTGGACAGTAGTGCCCCCGGCATAGCCGGCTTGCCAAAAAGAGGTGCCTGCCTGACAGTGCTGCCCAACAAAAGGGGGCGCTTGCCAGGTTATGGCTTGGACAACACACCAGAGGGTATTTTCGGCCAAGAGGGCCTTCTACCACTTCCAGACGTGTGCCGCCGCACCTTAGCGGTTATCTCCATTCACTATCAAGGTATGGAATAAAGTCCAGCTACCTGTTAGTGGGAGAAAGGTTGCTGAAGTGCGTTTCCACAGGTTCTACCGGTGGCGTGACTTGGGGCCAGCCTTACGGTTTTCCTGCGGTTGTGTGACCGCCTCCCCACCTCCCAAGTCGCTGCTGCGGGCAACGAAAGGGTTTGAGGGCGGCTGCATGAGCCCGGGGGTCTTGCCCGCACGAGACTGCACGTATTGTCACAGGAGGAGTGAAGAGCGTCACGTTTATGCCTGGCCAGGTAGCAGAGCGGCACAACTTTTGAAAAGTCTTACGGCCACTCGTATGTCCAGCCAACCGCGAGTCGTGGAAATAGCCGAGGGTGGCTTTCCTTAGACTGCGGGGTACCCCCACCGTAAAAGACTCCTGGGGAGCTTCCTCTGGTGGGATGTGGAGCGCAGGAAAACTCCGCCGGCGACAAACAGATGCGAATCCAACGTGCCCGCAGCAATACCAGACTGCGTAAACGGCACACGGCGCCGACAGCAATACCAGACTGTCAATACGCGCCCGCTCCTTGGGAGCACGGCTCTTGGAGCCGAAAACGGATCGCACTGCTGTGCCTTTGGTGTCTCTTCTCTGCTTAACACGATACCGGCTGACGTGACGTGCTCACCCGAGGCGATCGACTCGAAAGTCAATTCGTCGTCGGGGTTCGCTCCTTTCGACCCATTGGAGCCAGAGGCCCCGGAGTCTACTCGATGTGATTGCTCTCGGGAGTGGCGAACACAAGTGTCACACCGAAACGGGGGCACGCGGCAAGGCGTGAGCCACGACGTTTGAACTCCCTTTCCGGTAGCGCACAACGAAGTTGTACCGCTGCAAACCCAGGCAGCACGCGACGTCGGGCCGATATTGGTTTTACGGCGGCTGTGCGCGGCCCCACCTCGGGCCAGCATTGCCCGCCTGGCGCCGATATCGGCGGAGCCATTGACTTTCGCCGGCAAAATTGGGCCGAGTTTGCCGCCTTTCAGCCGATGTTGGGCTTTCACCGGCAACATGGGGCCGAGTTTTCCGGCGTCCTGCCGCCTTTCTGCCGATATCGGCTTAGCCGACTTCTTTCACCGGCAATACTGGGCCGAGTTTGCCGGCATTTTGCTGTTCTTCCGCCGATATCGGCTTAGCCGATAGCTTTCACCGGCAACGTTGGGCCGAGTTAGCCGCCGTTTTGCCGTACTTTCGCCGACATCGGCCGAGCCGATGGTTTTCACTGGCAACATTGGGCCGAGCATGCCGTCATTCCGCCGTGCTTCAGCTGACATCAGCAGAGCCGATGGCTTATCGACGATGTTGGAACTTTCCTGTCTCCCTTCAGACAGTTTTACATGCCCTGTTGAGAACGTCCTCCTGCGTCGCGGCGCTCCAAAAGTCCTCGTCACCGACAGAGGTACGGCTTTTACGGCAGAGCTAACGCAAACCATCTTGAAATAGAGCCACACAAGTCACCGACGGACATCACCCGCAGGCGAATGGCCTCACCGAGCGGGTAAATGAAGCCCTCGCCGACATGCTGGCAATGTACTGTACGTCGAACACATGACATATGGGACGCCATAATATCTTCCGCACATAACCTGAAGTTAACACGGCAGTGTAAGAAACGGCGCACATATGACGCCGTTCAAACTAGTTCACGGAAGCCCCTCAACGACGCTGGACGCCGTGTTGCCGGCCGTCAGTGACGAGAATAACCTGGACGTTGCACTCTACCTTTAGCCCGCCGAAGAAGCCCGGCAGCTCGCCCGCCTAGGATACAATCGTAATGCAATAGAGCATTAGGCGCTTGAATATTTGTAGCTTAAGCTGTAGAATACCGCTACATGGATTGCTGTACTAGCACAAATAACAAACTTCAAATATTGTACCGTGCTAATGCCGCACGTACGACTCGGGGCGCGAAGTATCGCCGACTGAATAGCTTGCATTCTCTTATTCGTTTCTGCTATGACAATAACTAACAACTATCACTAGCACAGTCACTTTTCTACCAAAAAATGGTGGTCTTTAGAAGAATAACTGACTGAAATTAGATGGCCACTTCGTTGACCAGTTGTTCAACGCTATCAAAAATGTTGAAACGTTATAACACATACCATTAACATCATGGGCCAAATTCGAAGTACTTCTGTTTCGTAAATGTTTTCGACTTCGCTAATGTATTCAGCATCAAAATTCACCCAAACATTCCCGCACGAATGCTTTTAGCGGAACAAGTTTTATGTGAATACTAATTCTGTGCATAAATCGAGCCCGCCATCATATTTATAGCGCTATATCCTTTCAGCCGCTGAATGTGTGCCGCCAGCGCTCATATACTACACGGACAGTTTCCGATCTCTGTGTTTACACATATTTACTCACGCGCGTGTTTTGGTGAAGCGTAACAAGCGCATTTGCTTCAGTGATGTCACATAATTTTACTTTATGAAAATAGTAAAAGCTCAGCAAGGCGTGTTGCTGAGCTAATTGGTTCATTACTTGAGAAAAATAGCTATGGTGCAAAAAAGACCGGGCGAAGTGAAGACACGTTTTGTCGTTTGAATGTTTACAAATCAACTAGCCCGCTGACCATCTTTAACGAACTGACAGACGCGTGTTTGCCACGTGTTTGTCAGTTCGCATTTGCACTTCGTTGCCGTCCATTTTGCGGCATACATATCTTTTTCAAGTAAAAATCCCGCTCAACGATTGCTTCCCACGTGCTTTCAGAAACAGTCGCATAAAATTATTATGGCACGTGAAATACGATGAAAAATGCGGCTCCAACGTGGTGTACGCAAAGTTTTCATGCAGCGACATGTGGCAACAAGTGATGCATTGAAAATTCGACGAACGCCTTTCTCAAACGGCATGCCCATAGACATGCTGGGGGGATCGCACACCATTGTGGTAAGCTGAGCCGTGCTTTCAAGAAGGGAGAATTCGCATTTTTTTTTCGTCTTCTTCAACCTCTACCCCCCCCCTCCCTTCCCCTCGTTGAGCGTCATTGTCGCGAAACTCGCTTGACCAGGCAGGGTAGGGTAGCCGTCCACCCAGACGGCGGGACAATCGTAGCTGCGGGAGCAGGTTTTTTTCACTCCGACCAGCAGAATTCTTCAAGAAGTGCGGTGTGTGGACATGTGTGGTGGAAAGTCAAAATCGTGCACGAGACGGATACGCGGCAGGATTCCGGCATTGTTTTCGGCAGAGATCACCGCAGCGAGAAACCAGTGGCCCCCTGCTTCCATGCTCACCTCATATAAGGCCGCGTGTTCACTGCTGTTACGTGTCATCAGATTTTTGTTCTCTTCTTATCGCGTATTCTCTATTGACCATCTTGTTTTGTGTATTCTGATATGGTGCGCTTGCATTTTTTTATTCGCTCGTGTTTTTAGCGATCCAACGGGCACACGTGAGTGGTTTTTATGCACGATTCCTTTCTGTTACAATCTTACCTTTAGATTAGGAATGCGTGCGTGCCTATCTTGTTTAGATGTAGAGTTCATGGGATCTTGTGGTACCGCTCGCAATGTTTCTCGCGTCGCGTGCAGCAGTTTATCAATCTTTTTGGCCCTTAAGATATCACTGAAAAAATTGCAATTCCCGCTTAAAGGATAACGCTAATTTAATTGCCAGTCATGTGTTGCGAATGCCTACCGTTCCTTGGTGAACTTAATAAACGTGGGGGGGGGGGGGGTTCTCTTCTCGTAATTAGCTCACGCGTATACACAATCTTCTAGTCTAGTTGCCACTCTCAATCTCGCTTTTTCGGCAAGCCGCCTAACATTATCTTTCTTCTCTTCGGGTCCGTCTTTAATCCTACTTTAATGCTGCCTTCGTTTACATCTCCAGAATTTTTTTCGTGATTCGGCACCGTCGTTACTGAAAAGCGCGATATCGTCCGCAAAACGCAAGTAGCTAAGATATTCTTCGTTAATCCTTATTCCTATTTTTGCCCGTTTTAGTTCTTTCAATATTTATAGTGAATGTGCCGCGCATAACGTTGAAGAGATTGTAACTCTTCGCATAGGCGTGCGCACAGTGGGGCAGGGGGGCGGCCGGCCCCCGTAGTCACTAAGGAAGAGGTGGGCGCAAAGTCTGCCAAACACATTGACTTAATAGGGAGGGGGGGCGCCGCGATGAACCTTCGCCCCCCCCCCCCTCTGAAGGGGAACCCTGCTCACGCCTATGATTTTGCGCCTGATCCCATTCTCGATTAGGATTGTCCTGCTTTTTTGAGGAATACGGTGGGTGTGGGGTTGTTTTAGATGTTGGCTACGGTATCTATAGATGTTTAGATATTCCTTTATGGCATAATTATTCCGGAACTGCTGGCGTGTGTTCATATCTGTGAATAAATTTGTGTTTATCACCTTGCAAATGTGTTGTTCCTTAATTTCTCAGACGCATGCGTAGTTGGTGCAGCAGGCCTTTCATCAATTTAGTTTTGTTTGAGACAATATTGACTTTCGTTCTCGGCCTTGCACGGTTCGACAGAATTGTGGGTCTTAATCGCACACTAAGACATCAGTGGAGTTCTAATTAGGAAGCATTTTTCGAATATGGCACCAGTGGCAGTCGATGAATGTCGTTGGGCCGCTAATAGTCTATTTTAGCGCTGCTGACTTACAGTACAGTAACCACAGTAATACCGAACTGCCGTGGTCGGCACGCAGCCATTTTACTTTATAACACGTGTATCAGCCTGCCTGATGAAGTTACTTTACGCATCGAGCAACTACCGCCGGTGTCTCCATATAAACTAGCTACGTGCCGACCACGACGGTACAGTACTACCGTACTTAACGCATGGTAAGCCACCACTGCTAAAACATAATAACGGATGTAAACGGTCACGCCGGCGGCTACCCGACGTCGGCGGGGCCGACACCGCGCCAGCATCGGCTCGCATACGTAGGCCTAATGACGGCTTGCCATCATCGGCTGAATAACGTCAGGCCCGTCTCGGACCGACGTTGGCTAGCCCACGTCGGCCCGAAGCCGGCAAGCCCGCATCGGCCCAAAGGCGGCTAGCCGACGTCGGGCCGATGCGGGTAAAAGTAGCGCGAGCGTGATTTGCCGACGTGGGGCCAATATTGCTGCCGTCATTTGCCGACCTTGGGCCGAGATCGGTCCAATGGCGGCGTGCTGCCTGGGAAGTCAACGCCCAGCGCGCGAGGCGGCCCGAGGGCTCGCGCAAGCGCTTAAGCCAGACTAGCGCCATGGGGTTCGTTTCCTCCACCAATGGCACTCCATCGACATAGCAGACAAGCTTCCGGCGAGCGAAATCTCGAGTGGCGTCCCGAACTTAAAAGGCAGCGGTAGCCACTACGAGGGTTGCAAATGGTTGTAGGGCGCCGAAAGGGACGACCCTATAGCCACCGCTTCGGAAGTTATTCACGATACCCGTGCGCGCGAGAAAGACGCGACCGAGAATCACGGGCAGCGAAAGACCAGGGAGATGCACAACGCGCTGTCGGCGCGCGCGATTCTCCCAGCGCACAACCAACCGCGAAGCGCCGCACGAAACAGCGGTGCTGCTCACGAGATGGAAGGCAATGTTTTGCCTGGAGCCGTGCCGCAGTTGTGTGCAGCGCTAATTGCTCCAAGGCAGGCGCCGCCATTGTAGGGTCGTGCGCCTGTTCTCCGCCATGCACGCCATACCCAAAGGGGCCAATAAACGGCACAGAGAAGAGTGGGGTTTCCACGCCGACAGATGCATGATGCCTCATGCGACAGGCAAACGAATCGACAACGGAGCACGGTGGCTCACATTTGCCGAAAGCGTCGCCAAGGCGCGCATGAGGAAAATGATCGTCGGCAAACGCAGCGACGGTGTCGCCTATGCGAGGTGGCTCGCGGACGACACTGTCAACCCTTTACGCTCGTGACAACGATGGGCCAGCGAGCGTATGAATGCCAGCACCATGTGTCCTAGGCAGGGACGCTCTGGTGCGGCGGTTTGGACACTCAGCTGTGCTGCTAACAAAGAAAGGCCAGCGAGCGGAGACGACGCATTGGAGAGGCCCGAAAGCACGTGCTCCGCGTGTGTCTCGAACAGCTGAGAAAACCCGAAACTGGCTAGGCTAGGACTGTAGTCCACATTCGAGCGGTTATCACCAAAAGAGGCCCCAAAGACGGGATCTCTCCCGGTGGCCGAGAGCCGAGGGCCGCTAAGGCGAGCTTACCTCGTGCTGCCGGCGTCGTCCGCATCGAACGAGAAGTCCGTCGCCACGGGATCGAGCAGGAACGAGCGCCTCGAGGGGGACTGCTCTGATGCCATGCCGAAACCAAGTTGGGCGCCAGTTATGTGGAGATAGGTTTGCGAGACGCTTACCCTACGAGGCGACCGGCAAGGGACGCGACGTTCTCCACTGCCGCAGCGAACAAAGACGCTACGGCCGGGTTCGTCGATTCTCTGGCACGGCGCAGAAAAGGCACTCGAGGCAGGAGGTCAACAAACAACACGGGTTTATTAACCCAAGATGCAGCACAGCACGACAGTCACGGGCATGCAGGCCGTAAAGGGAACTCCGCAAGACCGATCGAGTACGCTTGCCAGCGCCGCTACGACTATCACACAAAGGGCAGCGGTCGAGCACAGGAACGAGAAGCCGCCTGCTAGAGCAGCGCGTCAACCTCTCGTGCTAGCCTGAGAGCATCTCTGACGCGGGCAAGCCCGCGCCAGACAGAAGCGAGCTCAAGGGGGAAAGGGGGGCTGTCACTGGCGGCCAATGAGGAACGGCGTTGCGCAGTGACGTAAGCTAGCTTGGTGGCGTGAGCATGTCGAGGCATGCCCGGACGCGTGCCCGCGCGCCGGGAGGCTGACGCATGGCTTGCACCAGACAAAGAGGCCTGGCGCTGCCGCCGTGGTCGCCATATCGCCGATTAACGGCGGTTCCCGGCGCTCGAGCCGCGCGGGGCCAACACACGCGCTAGCTGGGGAACGAGGCGCCAAAGGGGTGGGCGCGCTCGATTCCCACATATATATATATATATATATATATATATATATATATATATATAATATATATATATATATATATATATATATATATATATATATATATATATATATATATTGCACACACGTTTTTAACGAGCAGGGTGACAATTTCACTTTTTTTGACGTATATTTTCGTGTCGAGGTTGCAGAAGTTCTCGTCATAAATGTTCTGCACACACTTGGCAACATTTCTTTTCACCATTCTAAAAGCACGGCGCCCTAACTTATTTTCAGCCTTTGATTTTCTCTACCTTCCTGGCATTACCGTCACTGTCTTGACAAAGGTGCTCTAGACCATCTCCAATGATCCCGCGAGACCACGACCTGCAGATAAGTATAATGCGTGAGAAAGTCCAGCTCGAGGTTAGCGCCATTCTGTTTAGAACACCGCGAGGAGAGAACGCGCGCCAAGGGCCTTGGAAAGCGCACGCGCAGCGCGAGCAGAGAACGAGGGGGGGAGAAAGCACGCGCGCGTGTGCAGCCAGGCAGAAAGCACGCAGCCGCGATGTAAACAAACCACCGGCGAAGCGCCGTGCGCCACCGCATAACGAGATTTCCGAAAAACGGAGCGCTTTACGGATGGATGTATGGATGCTATGAGCTTTATAACGGAGCGGTGACAAGTGTGCTACCAGGCTCGACAAAAAAAATCTTGTTTCTCTTTCCCTTCTTTTTTTTAATGTTAGCCTATTGTGTCTACTTCAAATAAATCTATCTTACTACAGGAAGAAAAGCTAAATTCTCACCGAGTTCTCTGGCCCATACGAAAAAAATGTCCTTATTTTTTCCAATATTTATTTTTCTTCTTTCTCTCTCATTTTCTGCCACCAATGCTCTAACCGTCTCTTACTTATTTATATCGCGGGTTTTTTCAGTTTTCCATTGTTGTCCCTAAAACCCAAGGCTTCATGTAGGCTTGTGCCCAAACGTACACCTGGGTGGATATCTCCACATTCATTTAGAACATGCTCGTCCGTTTCCTTATCTTCCCCGCAGCATGTGCATTGTTCTTCTTCTTTACTGGATCTCGCTTTATAACTACGCGTTCTAAGGCAACCCGATCTCGCTTCAAACAGTAAAGCGCTTCCCTTTCAATTATCATCAAATGCCTCCCTCCTCATTTCATTTTTGCCCTTTCGGTGGTTACTCAAAGCGGTTTTTTCTCCAGAGCTGCCGTCATGTAAATCCTCTCCGGCTCTCTGACTTTTCGCTTAACGCTCTTTGTTGACATATTGCTTACACTACCGGCCGTATATTTACTAGTGATCCTCCTATTCATTCTAAAAAGACAGGGCGTGCAAACACGGACACAAGAAAGAAGTAAGGACACCACAAACGCCGACTAACAACTGAAGAGACGCACAACGGCTGAAAAGAAAGAAGGCACGAAAACTTATCTGCGCATGCCCATGCAACAGGTGAACCTATCAATCCGGCACGCGTGGCGGTCTACGTGGAAGGTAACTGTTAAGGCATTTGATTTCATCTTTATGCAAGTTAATCGACGGTTGGCTCACGCATGCACTACCACTATTCTCGATATGCCATGCTTCAATCATCAGGCAGCGTTTCTTCATTTCTATGCCGGTACAACACTGCGCATTCATCAAATTTTGGCGTGCACTTACAATCTCGACAATGTAAAGATAGATTAGAAGGTGAGCCTCCTGTTAGTGATCTCTTATGTTCCAACAGTCTCTGGTTGATGCATCGGCCCGTCTGTCCTACGTAGAAGCGGCCGCAGCTGAAAGGAATCTTATACACCACACTCGTACGGCAATCAGTGAATTTGTTGGTGTGTTTTACCAAACAAATATAAGTCCGCTTCTTGTCTTTTACTCCCTCATTCTTCCTCTGCACAGCGGCACAAATCTTACCTAGCTTATTGGCAGCCGTGAAAACAACATTAACGCCGTATCTAGTTCCTACTTTCTTTAGCCTGTGAGATACGCGATGAATGTACGGTATTCGTACGATACATTTCTTCCTATCGCTTTCTGCAACCATGCTTGGTCTGGACACAATAGACTTCTTTAAACGTTCAGCAACCGTGGCCACTGCATCACGAGGATACCCTACATCTAAAAGACGTGTAACCTGTGCGTTAAAGCTATCACTCATTTTGTGCTTACACGACATGGTGAGGGCTGACTTAAGGCAAGACATGGCGATGCCGTTTTTTACAACTTTCAAGTGCTTTGACGAAAACGTTAACAGCGGTTTCAAAGATCTAGGAGAATACTGCCAACACACGTGGTTCTTCTGGAACGTTAAGAAAATGTCTAGAAATTGTATCGCATTATTCTGAGGCACCTCTTTAGTAAAGCTTAGCCGTGTCCGTGTTTGCACGCCCTGTCTTTTTAGAATGAATACTTACCAACTAGCTCAGCTCTCTGTTATTCTGAGCCTCCTAGTTCTTTCTCTCCACGGTGTGTCCACGCTCTTCCTATACACATAACGGAACACCTTCTCTGCCCATTTACTCTCCTTCATATTTCTTAGCCTCTCTTAGAACCTTATTTTGCTCTGAGCTTCCCTCGCCTCAAAACCTGTTCATCCGATATCGCCCTTTACTGCCTCATTTGTCGTCTTCCCGTGAGCACCCAACGCGAGGCTTCCCACAGTCCTTTGACTTATATCCATTCCCGATTGCACCTCTGGCCTCATGCACCCCACTGAGTTCCTAAAAGTAAGCCCCGGAACCATTACACCTTTCCACAGACCTGGAAGCACCTCGTACCTATTCAATCCCCGCAATGCTCTGTGCTTCGTTATTGCAGCATTCCTCTTTCCTTTTTCCTGTACCTCCATGTATCTATCACTCTCATTTACCCTTACTCCAAGGTACTTGTATTTGCTTACCCTCGGTATTTCTTGGCCTTGTATTGACACCGTCTGATCACAGGGATCATTGAATACCATCAGTACACATTTCGTTACACTAAATCCTAGTCCAAGAGCTTCACCTTTCCTTCCGCATATATCCGCCAGCCGCTGTATATCACCTCGACTGCCCGCAAATAAGACAATATCGTCCGGATAAAATAAACGTGGAAGCTTCTGCTCAATCATCACGCCGCCCTGTTTGTGTGACAGATTAAAACCAATGTTCCTACCTTATAGTGCTTTTTCCATATTCACCATGTACAGCATGAATAATAGCGGGGATAAAAGACATCCCTGTCTCAGCCCCTCCCTAATATCAACGTTTTCCTTGCCACGTATTCCTTCCCATTCACTGGAAACTGTATTTTCTCAGTATAATTCCCTCAAAAGCTGTATACAGTCGTCCCCTGTGCCCATTCCTTTCAATATATCCCATAAAATTTCCTTATTAACGTTATCGTATGCCTCAGTGATGTCTAGAAAAGCCACGTACAAAGGCCTGTTTTCTATTTTAGATATTTCCATACGCTGAGTGAGAACAAACAGGTTATCGTCTAACCGCCTGTCGACTAGAAATCCGTTCTGAAATTTTCCCAAAATATTGTTATGTTGTGCTCATGTTTCTATTTTCATTTTTACTGCTTGCAACGCCAATTTGTACAGTACCGGTGTAATGTTTAGTGGTCTATGCGAGCGAATCTTATACTTTTCTCGCTTGCCTTGATACTATGAAGTTCGTTCTACTTTTTCGCCAACTGTCCAGCATTTTCCTATCTTGTAAGCATTTTTCTACGGCTTTCAGCAGTGCTTCTTTAGTGTTACGTCCTAGTTCGTTAATGAGGCTAACGAGAACCCCGTCTAAACCCGCGGCAGTGCCCTTTGAAATTTTTTCTTCGGCCTTGTTCCAAGTGAAATTTTCAACTACTACCTCTTCCTTGGTTGCTCTCTCCGCAACACTTTTACTCACCGGCGAAATCCGCTGGACGCTATTTTTAAACGAATCGGCTGTTACCTTTCGGATGTAACCTAGCGCTTCGTACCCTTCCAATTGATTTCCTCCTTCATCACAACATGTTTTTGCACTGTGACAGACTTCCTACCTAGACCCTTTATGTGGCTCCAAAATATCCTAGGCGCGCCCTCCTTTTTTTCGTGAATCTCTGTCACCCAGCGGTCACTTTCACCTTTAATTTTTGCCTCGACTAATTTCTGTACAATGGACAATTTCTGTACAATTTTCTCTAAATATATTTCCCATATTTTGTTGACTTCGTCCTACGGCCGCTTCAAATTTTTTGCCCTTCTATGCTTCCGTGTGTCTTCACGTCGCTTCTCGATGGTCTGTGAGCTTTAGCTGCGAGTTTATCATGCGCTTTCCTCATGACTGACCTCAGCGTATTTATTTACTTATTTATTTATTTGCAATACTGCCAGTCTCTACTGAAACCATAGCAGGTGGGCACTCTGTACAGATGCTATGATTGCTCATCATAGTAATAAAAAAAAACTGTAATACAGAACATAAAAGTAACATCAACCTGGCACTTTGTACATAAGCAATATTTACACAACATAACAAACAAAATATAAGTGCATACAAAATGGCAAGTTTAACAATAAGGCCGCTTACATGGCTGTTTACAGAATATACAAGTAGTACATATTGGTTTCATTACCAGTGTCATTGGGTATTTAAAGAAGCTAAGAATTGTTTTCAATTTCTAACTCAAACTGAGACAGTGACTCAGTATTAGTGATGTGAGGGGCCAACATGTTCCATTCGCGAATGGCAACCGGAAAAAAAGAATATTTAAACACATCAGTGTTGCATTTGTATTGTACTAATGTGTGTGTATGTTTGTGTCTTGTGCCTCGTGTTTGTGAATAAGACACGTAATTTGAAATGTCTATTTTAAAATAATTGTGCAGGAGTTGATAGATAAATTTTAGACGTGCCTGTTTTGCTCGTACTTCTAGCGTAGGAAGTTCAGAAAGAGTTAGAAGACTAGTGGGTGAGTGTTCACGCTTATATTTGTTGTGGATGAATCTTTTGGCTTTCCTCTGTACTGCTTCAATTTTCTTGATGTTTGTGCGGGTGTGAGGAAACCACACTGTACTTCCGTATTCGTGGATAGGCCTGACGAATGTTTTGTAGGCTAGGAGTTTTGTTGGCAAGGTAGCCATTTGAAGTGATCTGCGAAGAAAAAATAATTTTTGCATGGCAGATAAAGTAATGTTACTAATGTGCTCGTCCCACCTTAAGTCGGACGTAATTGTTAAGCCTAGGTATTTATGTTTGTGTACTCTGCTCAGAGCAGTGCCATTTATAGTGTAGCAAAAGTTTGATGGCTCCCTCTTCCTCGTTATCGTCATGCAAGCTGATTTTTTTTACATTGATTGTCATCTGCCAGTTTGAACACCATTCAGAAATAGCAGAGAGTGATTTGTTGAGCGAATAGTGATCTTGGTCATTTCTAATTTCTCTATAAATGATACAGTCATCCGCGAATAACTTTATTTTACAGTCTATATTAGTAGATATGTCATTGATATACACGAGAAATAACAAGGGCCCGAGCACGGAACCCTGGGGCACTCCTGACGTAACCGGTACAATATTTGATGCAATATTTTCGGCAACAAACTGAGACCTATTAGACAAAAACTCACGCACCCTAGCAACAATTTCTCCGTCCCCGATAATGTTTTGTAGTTTAGCGATTAGCTTGGTGTGACAAACGCAGTGAAACGCTTTTGAAAAGTCAAGTAGCATTATGTCCGTTTGGCTGTGTTTGTTAATACCTAGCGCAAGATCTTGTATGACCTCAGTCAGCTGCGTCGTGGTCGAGAAACCCCTCGAAAACCATGCTGGTTGGGGGACAGGATGCCCTCTTTTTCGAAAAAAAATTGTTAAATGTTTTAAAACTATATGCTCGAGTAGTTTGCATACCATGCTCGTTAAAGATATCGGTCTGAAATTAGATTCAATAGATTTATCTCCCGATTTATAAATTGGAATAATTTTAGCTATTTTCCAATCTTCTGGTAGTCTTGATGTTGAAAGCGATTTACGGAAAATACTGCCCAGATATCTGCTACACCATTCTGCGTACCTTTTCAGAAATTGGTTGGGTATATTATCCGGACCACACGCTTTCTTAGTATCTAGGGCAAGCTGAAGATTAAGAACACCAGTGTCTGTGATAACGAGAGAGTCTATAACAGACACTGCGCGTGGAACCGATTCCGGCATGACGCCATTATCTATTGTGAAAACTGAATGAAAGAACTGGTTATATCTGTTGGCTTTATCAACTTTTTCAAGTGACGATAGTTTAGTTGTGAGCGTGTTCTTTCGGCGAAAGTGGTTCCAAAATCTTTGTGGATTGCTTTTGAGAAAGCTAGGTAGTACAGTATTGAAATAGTGGTGTTTTGCTTCCTTGGATTTTTGTTTAAAGTTTTTTGCAGCAAGCGCAAGTCTGGCGGTGCTAAATGGGTCATTTCCGGCAGCCTTGTTAACTTTCCGTAATCTTTGGAGTTGACGCTTTGCGTGTATTACTTCACGAGAAATCCACGGGTTATTTTTTAATGCCTTTTCAGTTTGACGGGAATAAAATTTGTTACACAGTGTGACATTATGTATTTAAAGCGCAACCAGACAGCATTTACATCAGTGAAAGGATCTGAGGCCAGTGCCAAAAAGTCTTGGTATTCATTAGCTAGATAGGTTTGGATGTGGTCGTCGTCAGCTTTATCGAAATTGATTGTGGTTTGGGCAGCAGTTTGCACTGATATTTTATAACATAGAGGTAAAATGCACATCGGAATATTATGGTCGGATATTCCTTCTATTACCTCAACCTTCACCTGTTCTAAGAGAAAATACTGCTTAGTAGAATTAGGTCGAGTATACTCTGACACTCGCTTTGCTCCCTTGTGGGGCTTTCCACAATTTGGCAAAGGTTGAAATTTAACATCATGTCGAGAAGGGTTTCTGAAGCCTTTGATGTGTACTGCATGGTAGACCAATTTAAGTCGGGAAGGTTAAAGTCACCCATGAGAATGACGCGGCAGTTTCGAGCATGCTGCTGCAAATACTTTTGTATCACAATGATGCATTCATGTCCACATGCGGGACTTCGATAGATACTGCCAACGACCATACTTGTACCATTTGTATTAATCTTACAAAAAACTGCCTCGGCATCAGTTACCTCTGGAAGAATGACCAGTGGGATTGGTTTCTTTATAGCTAAGGCTACGCCTCCACCACGTGATTGCCTGTCTTTCCGAACGAGTACATAGTTTGGGGGAGTAATTTCATCACTCGAGACGGGCGGGGATAACCATGTTTCAGTCATTGCTACTATATCTGGTTCACGATCGAGCAATAGGTTTTCAAATGGCTGTACCTTATTCAGGATACTTCGAGCGTTTATGTTTAGCAGAATTATTTTTTCTTGTGCTGGTTTTGCCGAGTTCCTGGATGGTACGCATCCTTTTTTCTTTCTTCTACGCTCTCGTCCTTTTTTTTGAGCTATTTTTTCATGCTTTCTTATTTCTACTTTGTCATTCTTTTCGTCATCCCAGATGTAAACACGGTTATTAATGAACAGCTTGTTGTACGCTAACGACACCTTGTCTTTGTTTTCACGGTTTTGCTTAGCACTGTCCCAAAGTTTCTTGCGGGTTTCTCTAAGCTTTCGTGAGAAGTCTTCTCCTATCGAATAATCCGTATTCTTTAGCTTGAAGCCGTTTTTGAGTATGGCATTTTTACTTCTTTCGTCAAGTAATTTAAGTATGACTGGCCTCGTCTTGTTTGGTCCTCTTCTTCCTAAGCGATGTATGCGCTCAATGGCCACAAGTTCGAGTTCAAGGGTTTTTGTGATTATTCCCCCGTTTACGACCTCTGCAAGTGCTTCGCTAGTTTCATCTTCCGCTTCTGGTATACCATAAACTATTAGGTTTGACCTCCTGCTGCGGTTTTCTAGGTCATCTATTCTCGCTTCGAGGCTTTTAATTACTTCATTCATGCCAGCCATTTGTTCATTGCATGCAAGGACTTCAGCTTTAAGCTTCGTAATGACGTCAAGCTTGCCATCTATATCTGCTTGATATCTTTAATGTCCGAAGCTATTTCGGTAAGTTGTCTGGCGATTTCCTTCAAGTCAGGGCCGGGGTTGCTTTCAATATCTCCACCCATCAGCAATAGCTTCCTAAGAGATGTCATGCACAATTCATACACAGCACTACACTGCCATGGGCACGGCAATACCAAGAAACGGTCACTTGAGCGGATGCATTTTCCAAACCGCTTTCTCACCTGCAAAATGTAGGCGAAGGGGCAATTTGAGAACCGCATGTCGACGGTACCGCCGTGCCCAGTGACAGATGGTCCCCCGTGAAGCAGATATATAGCAGGCGGTGCAGACGCAGGGTGGCGCTCTACGGCAGGTAAGTACTCCTGGGAACGTCCCTATTGAAACTCTCTTATCGCCTTTCACCCTCGCCTTGATTGCCTCTGCACATCTGACGAAATTTGAGTCACCGGCGATAATGACCTGCTCAGACATTCCTTCCGAAACCTGCACATCGCTGCTGACTAGGTAACTAGCGTGAGTCACGGCTGCCGCATTGTCCCCTTCCTCCCTGAAAACCACTTGCCGGAAGCTGGGCCCCGTGACCACTGTACCTGCCTTTGTCATGCTTGGTGTTCCCTTCGCCTTTCCCCCACGGGGGTGGGGGTCGTCGCTTCCGCCGTCACCTGCGTCTTCTTTGTTCACTTTGACGGCCTTCCAGAGGCCCTTCTCGGCTGACCTGAGCCTTTCTCCCATGGCCTTTGTTTTCCCTTGCTCTGTCGCTAACGCATACTACAGCTCTGGGATTCTCGTCATGAGCCCAATCTGGACAGCCATCATGTTTTCCATTTTCTCCTCGAATTCGTATAGTCTTCAATTGGCGCAAGCTTCTTCTGCTTTTTCATCCGCACAAACTTCCGTCTTCCAACCTACTCTGCACCCTGAACACTTTACTGTCGTTTTCACCATGGCAAGATCCGTTCACCGATGCCCACGTTGTTAGAAAACTCACAGGGCTGGGCAGGGATACTCGGAAAAGTATTCCGGAATACAGATATCGAAATACATGGACTTGAAGCCTAAAATACAGATACTGAGATACATTTGGCTTTAGCGTAGCGGGATATTTCGGAGATACTTTCGCAATAGGAAGAAAAAAGTATTCCGGAGTACAGATACAGCAATACAGATACTGGAATACTTGTTTTTATTTCAAGGATGCTCGTACTCCACAAAGACATTTATAAGTGCGCCATAATGTTGTTAGTAAAGTTGCAGCGCATTGATACTTTAAGTTTATTTATTTATTTATTTATTTAATATTTATTTATTTATTTATTTATTTATTTATTACAATACCCTCAGCGCCAATAAGACATTACAGGGGGAGGGGGGTTACAAAATACATAATTAGTAATAATGGCATAGTTACACGTATCAATTCCAATAAAAGAGTACGCTATTTCACAGCAAGAGTAACAAGCATTGGACACCGAAATCGACATACTTGGTCACAACAAAATGAGCTATGCTAGAAATAGCACAGTCTAAGCAAATCACTCAAATCGCTAATAAACACCAGTGAACTGAGAAAAAAGTACAAATTTATTTTGCACATAAGATCTGCTTTGCTGAGAAGGTTGCTGTGTGAGCCTCTCAAATAGGTTGTCTTCTAGACAGCGTCGGTTCGACCTCAGCACAAGACTCGCGAAAGAATAAAAGTCTCTCTACCGCTGTAGACGAGCACAAATTCATGTTATAGTGAATAAGTGCCGCCTTCATAGCCGGATAGGCCTGCAGCGTGACGATATCTCTTCTCGGGTCATCTGCATACCGAAACACTTCCGCCCTCACGTGGGTTGTCCTGTCTGTTCAGAAGCTGAAGTCGGTCTCTATCCTCAGATCCTCAGCCGTCTGGTCCTGTCAGCGCCAGGTCAGACGGCTGAGGATTCCGCTGCCCATATAGGCTGGCCATAATTACCTACGCGCAATGGAACCCTATACGTCAAAACTGCACAATTCATACATTGGCTTCCTAAAATCACGTTGTAGCTCCTGCCAGCTTTCTAAACAGACGTGGAAACAGGGACAGCTGCTCAGAGCGCCCCATCAGAAACTACAGCAAGCACTCGTTGCCTGTGCCGAAAGGGTCACTCTTCAATAAAGCTATCACCACTAACGACGCTACGAGCACCCGTTCGAGCAAGCCACCACAGGCGAAGTCGGCTCCGACGGCGGGGGAGCCTGGTACCACAAAAGACAGTTTCACGCTTGTGATCAATTAGGAACGCACCCCGACACGCTGGAGAGGTGGCTGAAAGCGCGACAAAGATAGCCATCTCCTAGTCGCTTTCGCCGCGACTACGACAACTGCTTTTCGAAGTGCCGCCGCTTTGAGAACTGAACGCACGCGAAGCATTGCAAAGCCTCTGTTGCAAGGCGGTATCCGGGCGGGAGGGTCACGAAGTAATGGCTTGCCACCCGAAAAAAAACGCCAGGCCTGCGCTGAAACTGCAGCACAGTCGCAGCGAAAGCTGGAAGAGCGACGTTTCTAGATCCCGTTGTAAGCTCTCTTGGGGCTACAATACAAGTAGACTAGAAAGGTACTCACTACGCCATAAATCACAATTTTTGTGAAGTTGGGAAGCACCTACTAAGCCATTATTTGTCATTCTGCGGAGGAGCGAGGCACCAGATACACGTCTGTAAGGCATTATGTGCACTTTGTTGACGCGACGACTGATGACGATTAAGAATTATGGCTCAGCCCTTTGTAACGGGTTGGAAGCTTTAAACGGCCCACCAGTTATGTAATTTGCAATGGGTGACGCCCGCTCGCTATTTGCCTCTCCCGTCATGCTGTATAACATACGTTACGTGGGAGAGAGACGGGGGGGGGGAGGCGAAGAACTTTACTGAGACCCCGAGGAAATGGATCATACGCTCATGGGCTTCCTTGGCAACTAATCCAAGTGCACTTGCGAGGAACCCACTACGCTTTAAATCATTCTAATTTTTGAGAAGTAGGGCAGCAGGCACTGTGCCATTTTTCGTCATTTTACGGAGATCCGTGGTAGCTGCTAAACGCATGTAAGGCATTATGCGCACTTTGTTGATGCTGTGCCTGATGACGACCAAGAATTATGGCAGAGCCCTTTGTAATGGGTTGGAAGCATTCAACAACCTACTCGTTGCGCAATTCGCATTGTGTGACGCCTGGTTACAGAATTCGCGTTGTGCTACCCTTGGTGCTTATTTTACTCTTCTACCACGCTATATTGCATATGCTAATGTGGTTCCTTCCCGACATGAAGCCTGTATAGGACCTTTTTGCAAAGCAGTTCCAAGCACCGGCATGGCTCAGAGGTTGAATACTGGGCTCCCGCGCAGAGGGCCGAGGTTCGAACCTTGTTCCATCCTGGAATTTTTTTTCTTCATTTTTTTTTCTTATTTCGAGCAATACTGGTTACGGACACCGGCGGCGGCGGCGGCGGACAACTACGGCGCCAAAAACGGCCGGTGAAATGATCTCATAACAGCTTTCGCTGTAAAAGCGCAGAGGTAGGGCCTGCGGCGTGCTCTTTATCCAGCGGCCGTGATTCTGCGCATGAGGGGAAACCATCGCCGCCCTTTCTGCCGGCGACCGGCGGCGCGCCTTTGCTTGTCTTGGCACAAAAAAAAAAGTCATTCCCCCCTTGGAAACACGCCTCAACTCATTCCCGACAAAAAAATATAACGGGTTACTCGTGTCCTGTGTTGTATCACGATACAAACGATACATTGTAAATGTATTTCACTACTGAGATACAAATACATTTTCCAAATGTATCTCGATACAGAGATACAGATACTCAAAAGTATATCTGAAATACTATCGCGATACTGCCCAGCCCTGGAAAACTGTCACAACAAATAAGAACCGCGGACTAAAATACACTGCCTTAAGAAAAAAAAAACCCACAAAGATTAATGAATATGCTATACTTCAAAGCACCTCTGCACGCATGTGGTCGGTCTACGCGGAAACCTCAGCCACGTGGTGGCAGAAAAAAAAAAACACAGTACAAAGTAAAAAACCCAATCAAGCTGTACGCTAGCGCCTTATGTACTCATAAAGCTACAGACAGAGGCAACATCGAATCATGCAAATACACTTATCTGTCGCTGTCATTGCGGAGGTCTCGAAAAAAACATCCTTCGTGCCTTGCTCAATCCCAAACGTGTACGTTGGTGGCGTGCCGGCTTATAGATGGATGGATGCTATGAGCGTCCCCTTTATAACGGGGCGGTGACATGTCTGCCACCAGGCTCGACGAAAAAAAAATCTTCCTTGTTTCATGTTGGCCTAATACCTTATCTACATTGATTAAATCTATGTTATCATACCAAAAAAATATAAATTCACGGTATATCTCTCCGCCTCTTAAAGGGCCAGTAAACAACTCCGATGTCCAAAAATTGTAATGAAGAGAAATATGCGCACTTTTGCTATGTGAACATGCTGCCGCAAGAATTTTGCGAGTACGTGCTATAATAGGGAAGTTACAGGGGTCCGAACATCCGCTTTAGCTGGTTTCAAATTTTCGCGCGGCCTCACCACCCTTCTCCGCCACATGGAGGAAAAGGCGTAGCCCGTCGTCGTGACTCCGCCCACTTCGGCAACGTGACACGACGTCAATAATTGACGTCATGGGCGACGACGAATAGAAACAGGCGCTAGACACGGGACGAGAAGAGGACACAAACACGGCGCTGAACTAACAACCAATGTTTATTGCAAAAAACGAGTGCAATATATAGGACACAGGTGTCTGCGCAGAACCACGGAACATACACCAAAGTGCACATCCATGTGATAAGGCCAAACTGCAAACATTATCAAGAGTCCTATAAGTGTCCTATATATTGCACTCGTTTTTTGCAATAAACATTGGTTGTTAGTTCAGCGCCGTGTTTGTGTCCTCTTCTCGTCCCGTGTCTAGCGCTGTTTCTATTCGTCGTCTACCATGCAGAACCAACCAGCCCAATCAAGCACATTGTCATGGGCGAGCTCGATCAGTCGCAATGCACTTCCGCTTGCTGCGGCTTCTGGTTGTTTATTGTTAATATTGTCGCACGTGCTCTGTAACTTGACGGGCAGTTTTCGGCTCTTCACTATTTTAAACCTTTGTGATGCGTGCTTGCTTTCCGAGACGTCGAAGGGGCACGAGAGAAAAGCCTGGAGAACCCCGCTTGGTCGCTCGAGCAAGCGCGACCCGTCCGCGCTACCGGAGATCCCCCTCTCCCCGCTCGATTTGCAGCCGGCAACTGAACAACGCTTCGCCTCATGTCGAAGGCGAAGTGCGTGCAGGTGCTATGCAGTGCGAGGAATATACGCGCGACAACTGCGTGGCCGAAACCGCATCACCGCAGGGCCAAAAAACAAGGCGCAGTTTCGTAGCGGTGGGTGGGAAGAGGAACTGACGTTAACATGACACTTGTTTGTTGAGACCTGGTTTAGACCAATCGGCGAGCTCAGTGCTACGTCAACTCGCCGATCGCCGAGATGGCGTCACTGCGCGTACGAGGAGGATTCGTCAGGCGTAGGAAAGCAGCGCGGGAATTGTTTTTCGAAATGAAGGGTCTGCGCGGCGCGCAGCGCTGTAATATTCGGAAAACGTGATCGCCGCGGTCTACTGTACGAATTACCGAGCTTGTTTGGGGGTGTAAAAAAAAGTCGCAGCCTGTTTACGGGCCCTTTAAGGCAGAATGACCTTATTTTTCCCCATTATTTATTTTTGTACTTTATCTCTACTTTCCTGCCACCAATACTCTAACCGTCTCTTACTTATTTCTATCGCGGACGTGTTCAGCTTTCCATTGTTGTCCCTAAAACCCAAGGCTTCATGTAGACTCGTGCCCACACGTATATCTGGGTGAATATCGCCACATTCAATCAGTACATGTTCCATCGTTTCCTTGTTCCCCCGCAGCATGTTCATTGTTCTTCTTCGTTACTGAATCTCGCTTTATAACTACGCGTTCTAAGGCAGCCCGTCCTTGCTTCAAACAGTAAAGCGCTTCCCCCTTGAATTATCATAAAACCTTTCCCTCTTTACTTCGTTTTTTCCCTTTCGGTAGTTACTCAGAGCCGGTTTCTTTTCCATCGCTGTCATCCAATCAGTCCTCTCCGCCTCTCTGACCTTCCGCTTAATGCTCCTTGTTGTCATATCGCCCGCACTGTTAACCGTATATTTACTGGTGAGCCTCCTAGCTCTTTTTCTCCACTGCGTGTCAACGCTTTTTCTATACCAAATACCTGAAAACCTTCTCTGCCCATCTACTCTCCTTCATTTTCCTCAGCCTCTCTTCGAATATCATTTTGCCCTGAGCTTCCCTCACTGTCCATCCTGTCCATCCCATATCACCCATATCCAGCCTGTCCATCCCATATCACCCTTTACAGCCTCATTTGTCGTCTTCCCGTGAGCGCCCAACGCGAGGCGGCCCACCGTCCTTTGATTTACAACCATTCCTGATTGTACCTCTCACTTCATGCACACCATTGAGTTCCCAAATGTAAGCCCCGGGACAATCACACCCTTCCACAGCCCTCGAAGCACCTCCTACCTATTGCATCCCCATAAAGATCTGTGCTTCATAATTGGAGCATTCCTCTTTCCCTTTGCTACAGATGCTTTCTCTTGTACCTCCATATATCTATCCCCCTCATTTACCCATACTCCGAGGTAATTGTACTCGCTTACCCTCGGTATTTTTCGGCCCTGTATTAAGACCGCATGGTCTTCGTGATCATTGAATGCCATCAATCCACATTTTCTTGCACTAAATACTAGCCCTAGAGCCTCACATTCCCTTCCGCATATATCTGCCAGTCGCTGTGTATCATCTTGACTGTCCGCAAATAAGACAATATCATCAGCATAAAATAGACGTGGAAGCTTCTGCTCAACCATCGTGCCGATCTGTTTGTGTGGCAAATTAAATCCAATGTTGCTACCTTCAAGCGCTTTTTCCATCCTCACCATGTAGAGCATGAATAACAGCGGGGACAAAGGACATCCCTGTCTCAGCCCCTTGCTAATTTCAACGCTGTCCTTGCTACTTATGACTTCCCATTCTATACAAACTGTATTTCCTCGGTATATTTCCATCAAAAGCTGTATACAGTCGTCACCTATGCCAACTTCTTTCAATATATCCCACAAAATTTCTTGATTAACGTTGTCATACGCCCCGGTGATATCTGGATAAGCTACGTACAAGGGCCTGTTTTCTATTTTTGATATTTCGATACACTGGGTAAAAACAAACAGATTATCGTCTAACCGCTTGTCGATTCGAAATCTATTCTGAAGTTCTCCCAAAATATCATTTTGTTCTACCCACGCTTCTATTTTTAATTTCACTGCCTGCATCGCCAACCTGTATAGCACCGATGTAATTGTTAGCGGTCTATACGAGCGAACGTTATCCTTTTCTCCCCTGCCTTTATAGATTAGGTTCATTCTACTTTTTCGCCAACTGTCTGGTATTTCCCTCTCCTGTAAGCACTTTTCTACGGTTTTCAGCAGTGCTTCTTTAGTGTTATGTCGGAGTTCGTTAATGAGGCTGACGGGAACCCCATCTAACCCCGGAGTAGTGCGCTTAGGAATTTTTCTTTCGGCCTTCTTCCAATTGAAATTCTCTAGTACTACATCTTCGTCGGTTGCACTCCTTTGTGTACTTTTACTCACCGGGTGAATCCCCTGGGCGACCTTTTCAAACGAATCGGCTGTTATCTTTCGGATGCAACCTAGCGCTTCATACCCTTCCATTTGATTTCCTGCTTCATCTACCATATGTTGTTGCATTGTGACTGACTTCCTACCCAGCGCTTTTAGGTGGCTCCAAAATATCCTAGGCGCGGCCTTCTTCTTTTCACGAATCTCTGTCATCCAGCGTTCACTTTCACCTTTAATTTTTGCCTCGACTAATTTCTGCACAATGGATTTTTGCTCTAAATATATTTCCCATATTTGGTTTACTTCGTCCTGTGGCCGCTTCTCCTTTTTTGCCTGTCTGTGCTCCCGTGATGCCTCACGTCGCTTCTCGATCGCCTCCCGGATTTCTTTCTTCCACCAACTTTTTGGCTTTCTCTTTCCTTTTTAAGAAATAGTTTTCTTCTCTTTTACCATTTCTTTCGTGATTACATGTAGCAGCTCACTATAATTCCAGTCTTTGCCTGGTAGTTCGTCTACTTTTTCCTCGACTCTTGCGGCTATATTTGTTATTCGTTTGTCATTTAGATACAAGCTGCCAAACTTTGTTTCTATGTTCTTATTTTATGTTTTATATCCCATTTGTAATATTATGCGTTTATGATCACTACCCAAGCTGTTAATGCCTTCCTCGTCTATTCTCATCTCTCTAAGGTTGTCATACATTCCTTCTGTCATGAGACAATAATCAATGCTCGATTGCCTGTTTCCGACTTCCCACGTGATCTGCCCCTCACACCTAGGCCCACGTTAACTATCTCAAGACTATGTTGCTCGCAGAGATCTAGCAATACCTTGCCATTGGTGTCTGAATATCCGTCAAGGTCATGAATGTGAGCGTTCATGTCCCCTAGAAGGATTATTTCGGCATCATGACCAAATTCTTTAATATCGGTGCTTATGCATTTCACTATCTCGAAATTCTTTTCTCTGCAGTTATTCCCCGTCCCCAAGTAAGCTACACCTAGCCACGTTTTCTTTCCCCCTATTGTGCCCGAAAGCCATATGTGCTCTGAACACGTTTGTTTCACTCTATCCCATTTTGTTCTGCTATGAATTAGCATTCCAACGCCCCCACCTCTCCTTTCTGATGTGATCCTGTTACATCCTTCCCAAATATAATTGTCAATATGTGGTGGCTCTTCCAAGTCTCTAAGGTGTGTTTCTGTAACCGCATAAACACCTATCTGTTCCTTGTTTAACTGTCCCTCAATCTCTAACCATTTTGCCTTTTTTCTGCCACCCTGCATATTTATGTAACTAATTGCAACAGGCGCCTTCTCCCTTCTTTTACCTTTTCTCTGGTTTTTCGCTATACTGCCTGTCAAAGAGTCCCCCTGGTAGTTTTCCTCATTACCAGCTACCCTGGGCACCGAAGGGCCTGCGTGCCCCCAAAAAAGCTAATGCGCGTCCTGCATGTCGCCAACACACCTCATGACCAAGCCTCCCTCTCGAAAAGTATTCCGTCTCTTCGAAAACCACCCCACCTGTGCACCTCTGTTTATTTCCACTACCTCGATGCCTTTCTCTCGACTCATCTGCCATATCGCTTTCTTTGCGTCGACAACCGCTCTTTGCAGCTTGCCACACGCACCGGTACCTCCGGTATTGTGCATACCACTATGTGCACCTGAGGGGAAATGGCGCGCATGTCATCGGCCCCTTTCGCCAATGTGGTCGCTAGTTCGGCTGATTCTTCATTCAAAACGTCGATGAGACCTCCCGCGATTATCACGAGGTTACGTCCATTAGCCTTAGTTGCGAGTTTTGCGCTAGTTTGTCTCATCACTGATCCCAGCCTATGTGCCGGGAACATCCCTATTAAAACTCGTTTTTCGCCTCTCACCCTTTCCTTGACTGCTTCTGCGCATCTAACTAAATTCGAGTGCCCGGCGATTATCACGTGCTCCGACTTTTCTGCTGGACTGCCCCGCACCTGGTCACTGCCTCGATTACTAGCGCGTGCCACTGCTGCTGTTTTGTCCCCTCCCCTTCCCAAAACTACTTCGCGGAAGCTGGGTCCTGTGACCCTTGCACCTGTCTTTTCCAAACCTGTTTCCCCCTTCGCGTCTACCACACTGGGAGTCGATGCCCCGCTGTTCCTGCTGTCGCTTGCTTCCTTGTTCACCACGACTGCCTTTGCCTACCCCCCCTACTGAAAATTCCTATATATACAGGACCCATACATATGATGTTATTGGATACAGGTCGTATAGGGGATACGGCTTTATAGGTGATACAGGTTTATAGGTGATACAGGTTAATAGGTGATATAGGTTGTATAGGTGATATAGGTCGTATAGGTGATACAGGTAGGTTGATTATATGGGTGTTACAGGTGATATAGGTAACATGGGCCGAATCAGCTATTTGGGTCACAAATGACGTGCAGCAAAGGAACAGACATGTCAGTTTATGAAGCGTGTAATAAAAGCAAATATATACAGCAATTCAAGCTGTAATGATATCTCGCAGCAGTCTAATTATAAGAATGTAAGAATTCACTGTTGTACTTACATATGCCCTACTGAAAATTCTTATATATACAGGACCCATACATATGATGTTATTGGATACAGGTCGTATAGGGGATACGGCTATATAGGTGATACAGGTTTATAGGTGATACAGGTTTATAGGTGATATAGGTTGTATAGGTGATATAGGTCGTATAGGTGATACAGGTAGGTTGATTATATGGGTGTTACAGGTGATATGGGTAATATGGGCCGAATCAGCGATTTGGGTCACAAATGACGTGCAGCAAAGGAACATATTGATAAAGACATGCCAGTGTATGAAGCGTGTAATAAAAGCGAATATATACAGCAATTCAAGCTGTAATGATATCTCGCAGCAGACTAATTATAAGAATGTAAGAATTCACTGTTGCACTTACATATATACTTGAAGAAAAACGATCAGACAAGAATATTTGGTAACTGATTATTTATTTAAATCTTTAAGCATCTCCGCAATAAAATGGTTCATCAATAAAACGGTTCATGGCACCATACACGCACATGCACAGTGATGCAGATGCTGTGATTTCTTCATTAAGCTGCAGCGGACCTTCGGTGTTCTGTAAAGTGTTCAAGTCAAAATGGAAAACACAGATCTGTTAACATCTATATTTATTTTTACGAAAACTCCAATAGGGACGAATGCCATCATTTAGTTGGCGTAGCGCCTTTTTCCGAATAACCAGGGCAAGGCCTGCCTGTAAGAAATACAAAAAAAAAACAGAAAATCTTGTCATAAAAAATAAGATAGCTAGAAGAGGACGGTTTAATAATGTAAACCACAATAGTTACGTAGTTGCATACTGATACAACATCCAACGCGCAATACTTTTTTTCAGTTTTAGAACGTACGAAGGCAGTGAAAATGATAAACTTACCTTCAAAGATAATCAACAGAGGCGCGTGGTTTGGAGATCCAGCAAATACAGAAAATGTTGATGGCACATCATGGTGACGGTATCTGTCTCTGCAGCTTTGCAGAAGGGAAGCTGCGATGGAGTCTTGCATGTAGGCTGAGGTGTCCATTTTTCCGCAGGAAAGTTGCGATGCTGGGTCTGGTGAACAACCGTTCCGCCGAAACAAACTTCCATGTACGGCCACAATTGCAACACATGAGCGAAGTATGTTCTTCACTCTTTCGCTGATAGCCTGCGCACATCGCGGTACTCGATGTCCACGAAATCAGAGCAAGAGAGATCGCAAGTGACGAACACGATCCGCACTCGTGACGCTGGTGAGCAATTCTGAAGAAGAAAGTGCGGCGCGGAGGGATACACAACAGGAACTAAAGTGACCGTCAGAAATTCACACTGGTGTAACTGCCAATAAATTCTGCGAAGCTTATTTGTGAACTATCGAGTTTTCATGGCGCAATATTAGCACCCTATAAAATACAAATTGATCTTTTCTCGCGTTATTTTCTTGATCGCAACAGCAGACGGGCCTCCTTGCACCTGTGCAGCGAAAGTTTGCGACATGCGTCTCAGAATTCGTCCCCCCTCATGGTCTCGCCACGTGCAAAGACTACCGCCCGCGACTTACCAGACAGGCGAGTTTCGGAACAATAGGGCGCGCCTTTTCCCCCACGGGGGGAGAGCAGCTTAAAAATGCACGACCGTTGAAAGACGCGTTCGTCGAATCCGCATTCTTTTCGTGTAAGCCGGCTACCACGACGTGTTTTATCCCCATTTTTATCGTACTTCTCATGACTAAATAGTAATAAAATAATGATAATAAATACACTGCCTATCAAAGCATTGAATACACATTCCGATAAACATTGAATCAAGGGTATTTTTGCTAATTTTGGAAGGCAGCATTTTAGCGCATCATTGAAGCAAATGCACGTGTCGCACTTGACCGCGACACGATCCGTCTACACAGTTCAGAAACACGTGCGCCGCGAAGTCAGTGCCTGAAAGCATATGCTTGCATGCAGTTTTATGTAATACAATGCTGCTCCACTGAGTGCTGTAACTGTATCCTGAAGTTTGGTTTATGCCTAATTCAGGACCCTTATTAACGAACGTGTCTTACTGAAAAATGGAAAAATATGCGTAAGAGAAAACTGCAGCCAATAGTGGTGCTGGCCATATGACACACACACACGCGCGCGCGCGCGCACGCACGCACGCACGCACGCACACACACACACACACACACACACACAATAAGTTTTGTGAATTCTACTCCAGAAGCTAATGTAGGTGTCAACATCCCTCATTGAGAGCGCTCAATACTAGATGAATTAAATGTGTAGTGACCGTGGGTCAATTAAAACTTTCTTAATGTATGTAAATTAAAAATAAAATGAGTGAGAGACAACTAAATATTTCAAACCTAATGTCAATTCAATGTTTATTGAGGGCACTCATTAGAAGCTGCCGTTTAATTGACCAGCTATTGAGTCAAAAAGGCCTCGGTTCGGGGTCAATTGACACGCAAAGTGCATTTTTGTAAGGGGTGCGCGTGCAAAAAGATGTTGTAAGAGGTGTAGATGAAAGCGGATGATTATGTTCTGCACTGCCACTTCTCAAGATAAAAAAAAATGCCAGCTGGTTCGAGAGCTAGATTGAGATGAAAGGGAATTTGAAAGACAACATTGAGAATTAAGTGCTGTCCTGCCACTTATAAAGATAAAAAGGCGAACTATTGATCAGGAAGAGATCGTGAGAGGTTTGAATGAGAGCGGATGAAAGAAAACAACTCCTGTGTTGATCGTATATGCCGCCATATAGGTCCTGGGAGGCCCTATTTGTATCCTATAACCGCCATATGGGTCCTCTGGAAGTCCTATTTGAGTCCTATATACCGCCATATGGGTCCTCTGTAGGTCCTACTTGCGTCCTATATACCGCAATATGGGTCCTGTTTAGGTCCCATTTGAATCCTGTTTGGATCCTATATACCCCCACACGGTCCTATAAATTCCTATATTTAGTCCTGTAAGTCCTGTATAAAACCATACGGATCCTGTATGAAACCATAAAGGTTTTTTCAGTAGGATAGGCTTACTAATCAATTTAACAAAACATTTTTATGGTGCCAGGAACTGCAAATTAAAATTATTACCACAAGACAGTGTATATGGAAATAAGACTGAAGAAATATCCTTTACGTTATCAGTACGGCACTAATGGCGTCGCTCAAACAGAAGTTGCAGGATACAAATACCTTGGATAATGGATGACTAATGATCTAACCTGGAACAAACACACTGACATAATTACAGGTAACTGTCTTCGTAAACTTTTTTTTTGAAAGGGTCCTTAAAGTATTCTACACCGCCTGTACGCATTCTAGCATATAAAACACTGATTCGTGCAATGTTGGAATATACTGTGATAGTATGGGATTCATTCAGTAAACGCCATTTTAATCAACTAGAGAAATTTCAAAAGAAAGGCTTGCGTTTTATTTGTAACTCCTACGGTCGAACATCAGTATCTGAGCTATTAATGAGAAGTGGGTTTACAATCTGTTGTCTACAGAGACCGCATTTGCCGCCTAAAGGCTTTTGTTTCTTTCAGTTATTAAATGGCCATCTAAATATTAACACTTCAAGCAGGCCCGTAGCCAGGAATTTTTTTCGGGGGGGGAGGCACTTGCTGAAAACCTTGACTATTTGAGAAAAACGCCTATCTTCATGATTTATTTTCGATAAAACACCATGTGTCATCAAAATTTCGGGGGGGGGGGGCTGCCCCCCTCCCCCCCCGGCTACGGGCCTGACGTGAGGTATCCTTCAGTACCGTTCCGGTTACGCCTTTCGCAAGAGCCACAGTAATATGGTCACTCCTCTAATTTCATGGGTTAACTACTGCAAGTATTCATTTTTCCCTAGAACTATTACTGATTGGAATAACCTTGCAAGGGATGTCGTATTACATACCACACTGCCATTGTTTGAAAGCAGCCTCACTTGTAGTCTCGATTGTTCTTGCATTGTGTAATTCGTTTTATTGTAAATATTCTGTTATTCTCTTACTCTGTCAATTTATTGTCATAGCATATTGAACCACGCTTGCATCTCACTTTGTACTTATTCATTCATTATACATTGATTGTTTGTTTTGATGCATGTACCTATTATTATCGAATACTTTTCCCACACTGCCGTGATCTTTCACATGAAAGATTGCAGTATTTATGAACAAGTAAATTAATTTCAAAAGTCTGTCTATATATCAAGCCGCCTGCATCTGGACACTTTCGTGATCGCCTCGTTAACTTGTAGACGAAAATTGGTATAGGAGGGTAAGAGGGTTTGACGAATATGACATCAATAACGTGAATATCCTGTCGCGTAAGTCGTCAAACCCTTTCCTCCAGGCAGGCGTGGCACATACCCGTATACCACGGGCCGCGGTTTGCGGGTATGCGCCACCGGTGATTGACGGTTTATATCAAACCAGGAACAGCGATAACAGACATTGGTAATTTAAATGCGAGCGCACTAAGAAAAAACCAACATCGGCAGCCTTGACCCGACGAATGCAAAGAATAAGAAATGCGCGGCCGCGCAAGGCTAAAGACAGAGTGAAGCTGATCTGCTCGTTGTGTCTTCAATAACCAAGGAAGGGAAAATAGACAAGCGCTGACTTCCAACTGAGCGTTTATTGAAAAAATGCACGTCTATATACGTCAGTATATTTAGTATCGAAGCTTGGGCGTGTTGGGTAGACATCGGAGGGGAAACGCAATCTCTAGTGCTTTTACCTTCAGACAAAGAAGGAGGTTTTGCAGTTTTACGTTCGGGTACCTTTAATGACAAAGCCACTCTGGCTATCAGCTCTGCATTCAGACGTGATGATGGTATCTCTTTGAAGAAAGTAAAATCCGAGGCCAAGAGGCTTATTACTTCTCTAGACTTCGATAAGTTAGCCAAGTCTGTCGACAAATCAACAAAGCTTAGCTTAGATTTCCTTTTTACAGCTAAAACGCACAAAGATGACTGCCCACTGCGAGTAATCGTAACCGAAAGAGGGACCTGGCAGAAATCTGTCGCAATATTTTTGCAAAGCAAGCTTAAGCTACTAATGGTTGACGACCCCTTTCAAGTAAAAGACTCGGACGCTGTAATCAGGTTTTTAAAGCAAAACAGCAAGGGCCTGAGTGCTTTTTCTGTAGATGTTAAGGATTTATATTATTCTCTGCCACATGACGACATGTTAAAATGTGTAGAAGACGCTATTGACAGTTTCGGGCCAACGGCTTTCCAGAACACCACAGGGATCGCAGTGAGCGGGTTTATGAATTTGATGACAATGTACCTAAAATCAACGGTTGTCTCGTGGGAAGGTTGCCAGTACATACAAAAAAGTGGCGTTTGCATCGGGTGGTGCCTGGCACCTATCCTAAGCGATATCTACCTTGCTCAAAAAAGATCGCAATATTCTGTCCAACCTCGATGTGTCTGTAGTTGAAAAAGTGTGCAGATATGTAGATGATTTCTTGTTTTTCATTGATTGTCCGAAAGAGTCATTTGAACAAACTGCGGAAGAAGTCTTAAATGTGTTTAGGCAGAACCTACTTCCGTTGAAGCTGACGCACGAATTACCCGAAAATGGTTGCTTAAGGTTCTTGGATATCAAACTGTGCCTCTCTAGCGAACATGCATGTTGGTACTTTGAACCGAGGAGCGGAAAACCACTTCTGCCATTCCATTCCGCTCATTCAAAGTTAGTAAAAAGAAGAATAGCGAATGGGTGCCTCGTCAATGCCCTTAGAAGGTCGTGTCCGCATTCCATGCAAAAAAAGTTTTGACGCCCAGGTTAGCCGCTTGGTATCTGCAGGGTATACAAAGGCTCTGGTTTCGGCTGTGGTGGAAAAGCTGTTAAAACAAATCAGACGTGGTGAAAATGACCGTGTACCAGGTGCGCATGTTGAAAAGAAAAAACTTGCTGTACTTCCTTACATACATGATCTGTCCCACAAACTTAAGAAGAGGGTAAGGCAACGTGCCGGCGTTAAGGTAGTGTTTTCAGCACCGGAGAAGTTGTCCAAGCTTTGCAAGTTTGCTTCGAGTGGCAGCCGTAATGGCTGTTCCGTGAAACACAAAAAGCAGTTTGTGCCCTGTACCACTGGCGTGGTATACGTGATTCCTCTGTCCTGTGGGAAGAAATACGTGGGACAGACTGGTAGGTGCTTAAACGACCGTCTGAGAGAGCACCACAACAATGTGCACAACACGGTTCAAGGCCACTTGGGCATTCATTGTCGTGACTGTGGCTGCGCGCCCATCTTTGAAAAAAGCGAGGTCCTGGCTAGGCATAATTTACAGTTGACGCGCGAAATCATCGAGGCAGATTTAATCAGAAAGTTCGATAGCAGCTGCATCAGCTCTCCTTCGATAGCACTTTCATCTCATGAAATATCATATCTAAACAGACCATGAGTGATACGCCCGTGTGCGCAGTGGTGCTTGCTCTATGTATAATGTTCAAAAAATCGTCATTTGCCCCGGTTGTGGCGCATGTCAGCGAAGTGTATAAATATTCGTCCTTCCCTTTCTACCAATAAAGTGTTGTAAGTCAGCGCTCTGTGTGCGTCGCCTTTCTTGTCCTCGTCTTCTCTTGCGCTGTTTCCCCTCCGATGTCAGTATATTACATCACGTGCTCGCGCGCAAAAGAAATCGCGTAACCATCGTCAATAGGTTAAGCAGAACAAATTTGTCGGACATCACGAAATACATGAAGATAGGCCTACGTTCGGGTGTTTCTGTTGTTTTTTCCACACCGCAAAAACTACATCAGTTATGTGCTAAGACATGCCCTGTGAACGAGGCGCCGCACAAGTGTACGGCGAAACATCAAAACCATTTTGTTAACATATTGAAAATACTTAGCGCAACTTGGAATTCACTAAAAAAAACGCCCACATTAACACACGCTTCCACTCAAGAACACAACCCACACACAGCGCTCATTACCAACTGTTCATTGTGCGTGACCAATCATCCTATATATCTCCAGTATGATGCGCAAGAGCAATGATCAACAAAGATGCGCATGTGCATTTACCCACCTAGTGATGCAAGATCCAGCCACACCCTAACAAAACAAGAAAGAATAAAGAAAACAGTAAAAAAAAACAAAGAATACCAGCTTGGAGCACGTAAAATTCTAGCCTCGAGAAAAGGGGGGGGGGGAGATTTCCTTCTGAAACAAAACCAGTGACGGCTCGCTAACACACCGATCCTTATTTTTTCTATAAAGTATGCTTTCAACGAAAGACGTGCTGTTGCTTTCGCCCTTCTCCCGAGTAACTGCGTATTTGTAAACAGTGGTTCACACCCACATGCTGCAGCATATGCCACAAGATGCGCGCATTTATTTTCTTTTGTAGCGTTGCTACACTTGCCTAGGCGGAGCCGATTTCGCGTGGATCCTCATGAGCCGTGCTGCGCATGCGCGAGGATCAGTGCGGAGCCTGCATCTCACGCGCTCTCCGCCACGGCCGCGCTGGCCGCGCGCGGCTCGCCGCTGCTGGTGGCGGAGAGCGGGAGGAGCGGTGTCGTAGCCGGGCAGAGAGACAGGCGCCAGCGCGCGCGACTCGCCGCTGCTGCTCTGCGCATTCGAGAGGGGTGACGTCGTAGCCATGGCGGCGCGCAGCTATTCGCCTTCGCTGTGCAGTCGCCGTCTGACAATGATTCTGACAATAGCGCCTCTGACTGGCGTTTGCATGTGGGTAACGGCATGGAGAAGGAGAGCGCAAATGCTGCTCAACGGCGCAGAAGAGCCGAGAAGCTTATGTCATCGGATCCCGAAGTAGTTGCCTGCCAACTAGCGGTGCAGCGTACGAAGAATGAAGAAGCAACCGGACGTTGAGCAAAAATAAATAAATATGCATGTGCCACAAATACCTATACCGTGTGTGTGTCATCGGAGCAGCAGTAAGCATGACAATCAAGCTAATCCTAGACAATCTGGAAAGCTCAGAATAATCAGCTGAACCTTTGCTAACGCTGCGTATATCCTGGCAAAGCCGAGCTAAGCCACTGCAAATTTTTTTCTTAATTTCTTGCGCATGCTCCCTTAGCCGGTCATTCAAGGATCTTTCGGTATGACCGACGCACACTTTTCCGCAGCATGATGTAATGGAGTATACAACCCCCGTGGAGCATTTGACGAAGGCCTTCTCATGTGTTTTTTTTTTTGCAGCCGCGTCTCTTGCCATTGCACATGCGCGGGCACAGTTTAGAGAATTTCTCAGGCGTCGAAAAAACCAGTGACCCCCGTGTCTTGCAGCGACCTTCTTAAGGTTGTGGAAGAGCTTATGAAGGTACGGAGTCACTTGAGGCTTGCAACCCGATGAATCCCAAGCAGCTGGTCTTTTCTGTTTGCAGCGGCGTCTCTTGCCATTGCAAATGCGCGGGCACAGTTTAGAGAGTTTCTCAGGCGCCGAAAAAACCAGTGACCCCCGTGTCTTGCAGCGACCTTCTTAAGGTTGTGGAAGAGCTTCTTAAGGTTGTGGTTTTGTTAGTGTGTGGCTGGACCTTGCATCGGTTGATGGATGAATGCGCATGCGCATTGTTGATCATTTCTCTTGCACCATCGTACTGCATATATAGAGGGTGTTTTGTTTTAGAGTTTTGTTTTTTGTTTTTTTTGTCACGCGCAATGAACACTTGGTAGTGAGCGCTGGGTTTGTTCTTGAGCGGAAGCGTGTGTGAATGTACTTTTTAGGTGAATACCAAGTTGCACTAAGTATCTTCAATATGACAAGTAACCAACTAGCCGAACAACAAGTTCCAATAAGCCATTTTGTTGAATATGCCGAGAAAGTCGTGTACAGCGTTTCCCCTTTCCTGCGGTCTAAAATATGTTGGACAGACGGTGCGATGCCTGCACATCAGGCTACAAGAGCACAATCTGAAGGTAAAGGAAATAAATGTCAGGTTACTTGCCCAGCACTGTGCTTAGTGCGGCTGTACTCCCGTGTTCGCCCAAACCGTGGTCCTGGCCAAACATGGAAATGATCAAACCAGGGGCATAGCCAGAAATTTTTTTCGGGGGGGGTTCAACCATACTTTATATATGTTCGTGCGTGCGTTTGTATGTGTGCGTGTATATATACGCCAGCAAAACTGAAAAATTTCGGGGGGGGGGGGTCTGAACCCCCCCAACCCCCCACCTTGGCTACGCCCCTGGATCAAACCAAATTGATTATTGAGGCCTCGACTATTGCTAAGGGTAACTAAGTCAGTAAGCCCTCGGTTGCCTTGTCCCTAAAAGAATTTGCTCTTCCTGACAGCGGTAACCACGGGCCACACCTTTGACATACTTTTCGTTGTTTTAACAGCCAAGCTGTTTAGCAAATCGTTTTTTTGTGAATCGGTCGCAGAAAAAATTCGCCAGATGCAACGCGTTGTGGGAATCGGTTCCATGCAAAGCAGTCAGCGAGAACTTCTATTCTGTACTTCATGGCTTTGAGTGAAGCCTTACGAGGTGGATCGATGTGTTTTTGTAAGTGTAGTAGCTATGTGCACACACTGGCGTTTAAAGGAAAGCAGATGATTTTTCAAGGGCTCGTTTATCTTTGTTAGACACAATATTAATGAGAACTAACAGACAATAACGCCAACGAAAGTACAGGGCGTGTTATCTGTACTATTTAGAATATAAATGTGAAGAAAGTAAAGTGGACGAAAAGATGACTTGCCGCCGGCAGGGACCGAACCTGCGACCTTCGAATAACGCGTCCGATGCTCTATCACTGAGCTACGGCGGTGGTCATCCTCCCGTCCACTTTCTGGGGTATATATGTTGATTTAAACCTAGGAGTGTTAGTCTGCGCCAATCGCAGCCATGGCGGCGAGTGTGGAACACTCTTTTTTGCCTGTTGGCGTCACGTAGCACGTGATCTTTTTACGAGTTGGCAGCTGACCAATAATCCCTCGCATACTACCTGAAGGCATTAAGTGTGCCAGGACGAGACCCTCGCTATGAATGAAGGAAAGGAGATGATTTTTCAAGGGCTCGTTTATCTTTGTTAGACACATATTAATGAGAACTAACAGACAATAACGCCAAGGAAAGTACAGGGGGTGTATCTGTAGTATTTAGAATATAAATGTGAAGAAAGTAAGTGGACGAAAAGATGACTTGCCGCCGCAGGGACCGAACCTGCGACCTTCGAATAACGCGTCCGATGCTCTACCACTGAGCTACGGCGGTGGTCATCCTCCCGTCCACTTTCTGGGGTATATATGTTGATTTAACCTAGGAGTGTTAGTCAGCGCCAATCGCAGCCATGGCGGCGAGTGTGGAACATCTTTTTTGCCTGTTGGCGTCACGTAGCACGTGATCTTTTTACGAGTTGGCAGCTGACCAATAATCCCTCGCATACTACCTGAAGGCATTAAGTCTGCCAGGACGAGACCCTCGCTATGAATGAAGGAAAGCAGATGATTTTCAAGGGCTCGTTTATCTTTGTTAGACACAATATTAATGAGACTAACAGACAATAACGCCAAGGAAGTACAGGGGTGTTATCTGTAGTATTTAGAATATAAATGTGAGAAGTAAAGTGGACGAAAAGATGACTTGCCGCCGGCAGGGACCGCTGCCGGCGGCAAGTCATCTTTTCGTCCACTCTACTTTCTTCACATTTATATTCTAAATACTACAGATAACACCCCCTGTACTTTCCTTGGCGTTATTGTCTGTTAGTTCTCATTAATATGGCGTTTAAAGGGTCATTTATGAACTTCAGAATGGCCGTCAGTTGGGCTTGTTGGTTCATGATCTTAAGGGTTGAATCGCGCAAACGAGACAGGGAATAAAAGAAGAGACAACACACAGAGCGCAAACTGTGTCTGTGTGCTTCTTGTAACTTTCTGTCCTGTCTAAGCGCGCTGTTTCATGTTCAAGATGTACCAACTGGCCCGCGAACAATCATTGTTACCAACAAAAGTTTATTTCCTGAGCACACAGTTTTTTATGCACCCCTCTTGCGCCACCAGGTGAGTACAACAATCAACTTTTAGAAACGCGAGCTCTTTGCCAGATAAGTTAACAGACGGCGCGCTTTGCCAGATAAGTTAACAGACGACGCGTTCGGGAATCTAACAATGTTCTCAGCTTCGATAATTTCTCTCGTCAATTTATCGTTCTGCGATGCGAGATCTGTACATGCACTGAACACAGGTTGGCACCCACATGTCTTGCAGTGAATCGCAAGCCATCCGTCACGTCCATTTTTTACATTGTTGTTATGTTCTCCAAGGCTGTCATTAATACACCTTCCGGTTTGACCTATATATATCTTACCACACGAAATTGGAATCCGATACACAACATTACTCTTGCAAGGAACATAGGTGACTTTGTGTTTCTTAGTGCATGCATTAGATGTCATATTGCTATTATTGCGGTGCATAGGCTCAGGAGTTTGCGCGGGCTGAAAAACTACTTTTACTTTGGAACGTTCCACCACTTTTTTCAAATTGTGTGAAATCTTGTGGAAGTACGGTATGACGGCAACTTTTTTCGCGTTAGTTTTTGAGGGCTCCTCAGTTGAGGGCGTCTGGCGATGCTTTCTGAGCAAAGCTTCAGCTACAGAGGATCGCGCACTTAAAGGATAACCTGCTTCAGATCGGACTGGTGCTCAAAACTAACCGCAACTTCATGCTCGCATGACTTTGATAGAGCATTATGAAAGCAAAGCTCTACTATTGAATGTTTTACTAATTTGGAGTGTGCCGAGTTTTATGGCAGGACCGGTTTATTACATCGAGGTTGATAGCGCCAAC
This sequence comes from Rhipicephalus sanguineus, assembly GCF_013339695.2. NCBI lineage: Eukaryota > Metazoa > Arthropoda > Arachnida > Ixodida > Ixodidae > Rhipicephalus > Rhipicephalus sanguineus. The sequence goes on along the minus strand of NW_023615545.1, from coordinate 377,526 downwards.
AGCAATGATCTGTGCGGAAGGTGAACATGATGTCAAGGAACTTGATCACATTGTTATCAGGCATTTCATGCGTGAGCTTTCCGCCACCGCTTTGTCAATTTTATTTATTTATTTATTTATTCAGTACTGCCGACTTCTATGCGAAGTCGTAGGCAGGAGTGGGTACATATATATGCATTTGTCATTACATTTTACAACAAAAGAAAACAACAGGATGAGATATAAGAAAAACAATGCGTCGAGGAAAAAAAAAATCTAGAAAAAAGTTCCAGCTTAGAAAACATTGAGAACATAAGTCAATGTAACACGTTTTGCCTCTTTTTGACAGATTAAGCGAGTTTTGCTTGAAAAAAGACACAAACTACTGATAGAGCAAAACAATGAGCGAAAACGAACAAAAGACTAATTGTCACAATGAACAAAAGTAACAAGTGTGCACAAAGTAACATACAAACGAGCTAGCGCTTAATATAAAAAAGCAATACATCTCATACACACAGAAGAAATTTAGATGCAGTGCCAATAATAATATTAATATTAATAATAATGAGAAGACATCAATCAAAGGATGGAAGGCAGACTCGCTATGGAATTCATATATGACGAAACAGTTGTGGATGATGCAGCTTCATCGGGCAGTGCGTTCCAACTACGCACTGTTCGAGGAAAGATTGATTTTTGAAAAGTGGTTCTCTTACATGAAAATTCTTTAACTTTCTTGCTATGGTGCGACCGTGTTTCTCGCGATTGTGATGGTTGAATATATTTGCCTCTATCAATTTTTAGGTTGTTGTGATAAATCTGATAAAATATTTTTAGTCTTTCACAGGCGTGCCTGTGCTCTAAGGTTTCCAAGTTGGAACTTTCCAGGAGGGCTGAAGGGGACGTGCTTCTACTGTAAGCGTTGTGAATGAACCTTACGGATTTTCTTTGTAGGGATTCCACTTTTTTAATATTTGCTAACGTGTGAGGTTCCCATACAGCAGACGCGTATTCCAGAATGGGTCGCACGTACGTTTTGTACGCCAACATTTTAATTTCCTCAGTAGTCTTGCCAATGGTTCTTCGTAAGTACCCGAGTGTTTTCATTGCCTTTTTTCGCGTGTATTCTATATGTTCATTCCACCTTAAATCGGAGGTAATTATAACACCTAGGTATTTATAGCTGTGAACGAGAGATATACTGTTATTGTTGATGGAATAGGTGAAAGGCAAGGGACATTTCTTACGTGTAATTCTCATGGCGACAGTTTTTTTTGGATTAATGTTCATTTGCCACGTGGAACACCATGAGTGTATTGCATCCAGGGATTTGTTTAGGGTTATCTGGTCGTTAGGGTCATTGATGACATGGTAAAGGATGCAGTCATCTGCAAAAAGTCTTATTTTAACGGGTATGTCACGGAGTATATCATTAATAAATACCAAAAAATTACACCATCTCCCGCTAAAGGGGACCATGAGGCGATGCGAAGCCGGAGCACTTGCACGATCGCTTTCCGTTGGCGTTCGTTGGGCATGCTACCGACCTCGCGTCGTGGAACGCGAAGAGGGACGCTACGCGCGTCGTATCTTCCATCTAGCCTTGCCGTTAATTCTCACAGGGCGAGCGGGGAACGCGGTCGACAGGCGGGCGAGAAGGGGGCAGCGCGGGAGAGGAGAGAGAAGCGGAGGGGACGCGCATGCGCTCGAGCTCATCGCGGCGTTGCGCAGGAGAGAATTTCGGCGTGTCTAGCCCGCGTTTCAGAGGAAGAGTGGAAAGGGGAGGGGAGAGGGGGAGGGGAGAGGTAAAGTGGAGAGGGGAAGGGGAGAGGGAAAGTGGAGAGGGGAAGGGGAGAGGGAAAGTGGAGAGGGGAAGGGGGGAGGGTATGCGCATGCGCAGTAAGGGTGGTCACGCCGCACACCACCACCACCACCACCACCGGATTGAGCTCCGCCTTAAGATACTTCGCATCTAAAACAGATGTGGGCCAAGGATGGAGCCTTGCGGTATACCGGAGTTGACTGGTGTTAGGGTGCAGCTTACGTCTTCTACAGAAACACTTTGGTACCTATGGGAAAGGTATGCCCGAATCCATGCTAGTAGACAATCATTTTTAAGAATTGGTTCTAATTTTATAAGCAACTTCTGATGAGAAACACGGTCGAATGCTTTTTCAAAATCAAGAAATATCAAGTCGATTTGACTATGGCTATTCAAGGCGCCAGCGAGGTCGTGAATTGTCTCGAGCAGTTGTGTCGTAGTAGAGAGCCCTTTCCGGAAACCATGCTGCCGCGGGTCGATGATGGGTCAATGATGTTTAGCTAAAAAGATTTCACTGAGAATGGGAGCAATGCATGATCCGATCCGCGTGAGAGTTAGGGGCTTAAAGCTATCTTCAAAACGAGAAAGAATGTCTAACGCGTATGACTGGTTACTCACGGGGTCGTTGTCAACAGGATGAGATAGTCGTGTACAAATCTGTCCACCATGAGGATGTTGAGATTACGTAGACTTTCCGCCACCGCTTTGTCAATTTTAGCCAAAAAGATATCACTGGGAATGGGAGCAATGCATGATCCGATACAAATGCCTTCTTTTCGGATGAATGGCTTGCCTTCCCATGAAATGAAAGTGGTCTTCAGGTAAGAGGATAAAAGTTCTAAAATGTTGTTTATCGGATTCCAATTTCGTGTGGTAAGATATATATAGGTCAAACCGGAAGGTGTAATAATTACAGACTTAGAGAACATAACAACAATGTAAAAAATGGACGTGACGGATGGCTTGCGATTCACTGCAAGACATGTGGGTGCCAATGTGTGTTCAGCGCATGTACAGTTCGATAAACGATAAATTGACGAGAAAATTATCGAAGCTGAGAACATTGTTAGATTAGGTCCCGAATGCGTCAGCACGCCGTCTGTTAACTTATCTGGCAAAGAGCTCGCGTTTCTAAGAAGTTGATTGTGTACTCACCTGGTGGCGCAAGAGTGGTGCATAAAAAAACTGTGTGCACAGGAAATAAACATTTTTTGGTAGTTTGCGCTCTGTGTGTTGTCGTCTCTTCTTTTAGTCCCTGTCTCGTTTGCGCGATTCAACCCTTAAGGTCATTTATGGTGCGACGTAACGTGAGCCCACACGTTACAGCACATACGTCAGTATTATCGAAAATAAGTGCAATTTATGGTGCAATCATATGAACCTCACACGTAACGTTCGCTAATGTATTCCACCGGGGTGGTTCAATGCTTCAATATAGCTTGCTGAATCATAGGAGTACAAATATGATGCTTATTGGACTGCTATAAAGGCGGAGCCAACACTGGAACGACAAACGTTAATCTGATATGACGGCGGTTTCGTGGAAGTACATATGCAGTGTCTATTGCTCGTAAAATTATATAGCCAGCACCACAAACACAATTTACCTTGCACCGATATTACGACTGTTTTACAAACCAGTTTATAGACCTGGCATGGCTCGCCAGGTCCATAAACTTGCCACGCAGAATGCTTGAGTTCGATTCCTGCGGGGATCCTAGTTATTAGAGAGTTTGAGAATTGGGGCCCCAAGGAGCTTGGGGACCCAATAAGCTTGCGAGCCGCCAGGACGCATGCGCAGAACCCAAGCCACTCTTGGGCTCTTGCGCTCGCGTTGACCCGAGACGCAAAAATTGAAAACTAGCGTGGGGCTCCAAGGCGTCTTGGGTCACCAGCGAGAAGACACAGAACGCAGCGCGTGCCACGGCGCAGTATGGCCCGCGTCTCGCATGATTTTAAATTTCGTCATGCGTGGCGCTCCGTGCGCTTGGCCCAACGCAACCTGCGTTGGCCCAATTCTCAAACTCTGCTGATCAGCCGACCGCAAGAGCAGGCTGCCCAACGCAGCTTGGGGGCCCAGCGTCTTGGGTCCCCAATTCTCAAACTCTCTATTATTCTTTCCATTCGTCGGGTCAACGCTGCCGATGTCGGTTTTAGATGCGGAGCAGCTCTTGCGCTTGGCTTTGTCCGTAGTTCCATTGGCGACCGTCCGTTTTCTAAAACCTACCGTAGCCATCTGTAACATATTGAGCGCGCGCTCGCGCCAAGGAGAAGTTTTCTTCCTCTTGTTCTTCGACCGCCTTGATGATGATTCATTCTAAAAAGACAGGGCGTGCAAACACGGACACAAGAAAAGAAGTCAGGACACCACAAACGCCGGCGTTTGTGGTGTCCTGACTTCTTTCTTGTGTCCGTGTTTGCACGCCCTGTCTTTTTAGAATGAATACTTACCAACTAGCTCAGCTCTCTGTTATTGATGATGATACATGCAGAGCGCGCGCTCGCACCAAAGAGAAGTCTTCTTCGTCTTGTTCTTCGACCGCCTTTATGATGATACGTGCAGAGCACTTTAGGGGCCCGGGCTGCCGTATGATGTCCTAGCTTGGCGTAACGCAGGCAAAACCACTAGCGCTGGCACGCGCTAGCGCGTTCGGGCCTGTGTAAGGGGCTAGGTAAGACGTTGTGGCCTCTCCGCCTTACACTCTCTCAGCAATCACGTAATGGCGTCGGGGAACGAGATTCTGCAGACGCGTGATGAACCCGCGTGGTGTGCTGCAGCAAGAGTTCGGGACGAACAACAGCAACAGCAACTACAGTGAATTAACATCGGGCAAGGTGCCTGTGATGAACGGAACATTAAGTCGGCCCATGCGCTCCTTCGCATCCCCACATGGTTTCCTTTAGTGGGAGGTGGTGAAATTTGTCATAACGTTCTCTCATTTAAATTACCAATGTCTATTCTCGCCGTTTCTGCGTCTTTATAAAATGTCAATCACCTGTGGCGCATACCCGTACACCGCGGTCCGTGGCAAACGGGTATGTGCCACACGTGTCTGGAGGAAAGTGACGACGAACGCCACAGGATTTTCACGTTATTCATGTCATGACCCTATAGTCATATTCGTCACATCCTCTTACCCTCCCATGCTAATTTTGGTCAACACAAAGTTAAGGAGGCGATCACGAGAGCGCCCAGGCGCAGGCGGCTAGATAGATAGATAGATAGATAGATAGATAGATAGATAGATAGATAGATAGATAGATAGATAGATAGATAGATAGATAGATAGATAGATAGATAGATAGATAGATAGATAGATAGATAGATAGATACGCTCAGAGTACCAAAGGTTGGCTTAGAAATGCTTGCCATTTAAAATATCATCATCTTAACGGGTAGGTGCCGCTGTGCTGGGGAAACGAAAGCTTGTTGGCGCTGCTACCAAAGAAGAGCGATATCGGCACCTTGTTTTCCCCCGGCGCAATGTACAGGTAGTCGCGCGCGTTCATTAGTTTCGTACCGACGCTTCGATAAGAGAACTGTGCAAACCACTGGCCGTGTACAACACTGACCACAAGGCCTTGGCGGTGAAGATGTCCGTGAATCTAGCTTGGATACAAGGGAGATTTGTATGCGGCAATGACCAACTGGCGACTCGGCTATGATCCGGTTGAACCCCATTCTCCCTTGGTCGAGGAACTGCTCGCCAAGAAGTCGCCGCAAACACAGGAAGAGCAGCGAGTAGAAGAACAAGAGGAATTGGTTGAGGCCTTTAATGGTGATGACATGGCCGAGGAGCTGCCGACGTGTACCCGCAGGGAACACTTTGAAGAAGCAGAAGAATAACATAATTTCTACGATGATTACTAGTGTAAATAAATGTACTGTAGCGCTTCGTCTGTATCTGATTTAAATAAAACGCCCACTTGACTTGGCCTTGGGAGTATGCACGTGGCGGTTAACAGCGTAAAATGAATACGCGGCACTCGCTCTTCAGTAGAATGAAAAGTTGGGCTAGTTGGAATGCATGTATGCAGCGCTAAAGACAGACGTAAAGGAACACAGAGGGCACATGATGGGCACACGACAGCACCCGTCCTGTGCCCTCTGTGTTCCTTTACGGCTCCGTCTTTAGCGCTGCATCAATCATACACTCGTTCTTCAGTTGCACTCTGATTGCGTATATGGCGATGAAAGCCGGATTCGGTAACGATCGAATTGTCAACTCTGACATGAAACGCGTTCGGGTCGTTGAACGAAAGGAGCAGCCGTTTTTAAATACTGAAGTAGTGCTCTGTGTTGACGTTCACTCCTTGCGGTACATGAAACCGCCTCCCGAAGTCGTAAGAACCGTATCGCAATGCGTATGGTAAGCTTGTGCTTGTCATTGTAGGCAAACTATTCAGACGAAATGCAACCGTGCCGTGGTCCTGCAGATCAGCGTACCCGACACTAGCTGATGACGAAGGACAACTCGCGTGCTGCGGAGGTCGATTCGTAGACGCCAATACGGGCGAGCCCTGCGTACGCGGCTATGACAACCCGGCCGAATGGGAACGTGGAGACTATCCTCCCGAGTTCGTACCGGGTGGTTGTATGGATGTTCATTGCGCAAGAGACCCGTTCTATTCCGGAAAGTCGTTTACAGCCAAGTTCGACATAATTACAGCCATGTTCTGCCTAGATAAAGTCAAGTTCAACCTCGTTACAACCAGCTTCGGCCTAGATAAAGAAAGCCAAGTTCAACCTCGTTACAGCAATAAATCAGCATGACACCGATCAGCAACACTGTGTATGAGTTTTGCGCGGCTTAGTGCAAGCTTCATTAGTACTTCTTCTTGAGCGAGTTGGTTCATTGTAGATCAAGGGAGCACCAGCGCGAACACACAACCACAAGTCCGTGTCGTCTCTCTTGTGGGTTTTTGTTCGCGCTGTTACTCCCTTGATCTAGTGTAAGCTTGCGATCAACTTTTGTTCTGTGCATTTGTTTTCATTTATTTCATCATGTCCGATAAGTCTTTTCTTCTTAACCTGTTGACGATGGCTACGCGATATTTTGCGCGCGCTCACGTTATCTGGTATGCTGACATATATAATTAGTGTGGCCATTAAGTGAACTGCATCTTCCTCATCTGTAAATAACCATCATCATTCATTAGCTCGGTCGTCTTCTTCCTCGGCGCCGTCTTGCGTTTGGTGTAGTAAAGCGTCGGCTGAACCGCTTTATTTCAATATGTGCGTTTTTCAATAAACCCTCAGTTGGCAGTCAGCCCTTTTCTCTGGACCCTTTCTTGTCCCTTGGCCGTTCTGCGCTGGTTGTTGAAGATGGATTACCGACTAGCTCAATCTCAAACTTTGCTAGTAGGGTAGAACTCGGTTGCAGCTAGATTGAACTCTGTAGAACTTGGCAATATCGAGGTTAAGCTTGGTATGGCTCGGCTTAGCTTCGCTATATTGAGATTCGGTTTAGTAGTAGCTAGGTTGAGCTTGTCTATATCGAGGTTAAACTTTCTCTGGCTAGGTTGAATTTCGTATTTGGTAGGTTTTGCCGGGGCTACGCCTAGTTGGTTATTCCGGTAGTTGTGCCGCAGACCATCAGTCGCCTTCGCTGTGTCTAGCTTTCCGCGGCCGAGTGCAAACTGCGCGCTTTTATGAGGCTGAAAGCTTAGCGGAATCGCGTTCGACTGCGGATACGGCTAGATTAAACCAGAGAGAAGTGCAGGAAGTTTTTATTAGTAATCATCATCGTAGTCTTGTTCGTCAAATTCGTCTTGCAGTGGCCCCTCCACGGTGCTGTAGTGGTTATGGCGCTCAACTGCTGACCCAAAGGTCGCGGGATCGAATCCCGTCCGCGGCTGCTGCATTTTAGAAGTAGGCGAAAATGTTTGAGGCCCGTGTGCCTAGATTTAGGTGCACGTCAAAGAACCCCAGGTGGTCGAAATTTACGGAGCCCTCCACTACGGCGTCTCTCATAATCATGTCGTGGTTTTGGGACGTTAAACCCCAGATATTATTATTATTATTATTCGTCTGGCAGTGTTATCGAGTTGCCGCTGCATCTCCCGCATAGCAGCGTGCCTTGTTGGCGAAGCGCAGCTTCTTCGGGAGTACTAACTATCCTCGGTGCCATGGTCGGACCCATGGGTCGTTTCATGGTTGCTAGTGAGAACCAGAGGCGGTCGCACATTTTGGGTAACTGCTGTCTTCTTCATTTTTGGTGGACTAGTTGTGAGTAGTGGGATTTACCCAAATTATATGGCACTTACTTGATAGGACGCACAGAATAGGCCACACAGGATAGGCCGCACCAATAAGGGCTGCTGTAATCAACTTTGCGGATAAGTTTAGGACACCAGCAGCAATCGAACCCAAGAATTTGGCGTGCCAGCGAGGTGGTCGATCACACAGCCACACCAGGCCTTGAAACTGCATTGGAAAAAGAATCGATGCAGGCGTAACGTCGCTGCAACATCAATAGCTGTCGCAGTGCTGGCTATCTAATTTTATAACAAAAAGCAATAAACATTACATATGCGCTTCTATATTACAGGCGTCATGTCGGGTTAACGTCAATTGTGGTACCAGTGTTGGCTCCGCTTTTATAGCAGCCTAATAAACATTACGTTTGTATTACTATGATTCAGCAAGCTATATTCAAGCGTTGCTCGACCCCCGAGGATTACACTAACGAAAGTCATGTATGATATTCACATTATTGCACCGTAAAGTGCACTTCGTTTCGATAACACTGACGCCTCTGCTCTAACGTCAGTGCTGACGTTACTTCAGAGCATAAATTACCCTTTAAACGCCAGCGTTGTCGACGTGCCTGGTAAGCCCACAATGTGCACAAAACTACTACACTTACAAAAACACGTCGATCCCCATCGTAACGCCTGGCTCAAAGCCAAAAAATGCAGCATAGAACTACTCGTTCACTGGTTCACATGAAACCGATTCCGACAAAGCTTGGGATCTGCGGATTTTTTTTAGGTATGCTCCAACTTCGCAAGCATTTCTGAAGCGATGTTGGAGTCGCTTGGTTCAGGGTGACAAAAAGTGATAGGATAGTACTTCGCTTAATGTCCCGGAGCTATTCGCTTGTTGCCAGTTTTTCCTTCCAGTTCGTGCTTCTCCAAGAATGGTGAATTTGGCAGAAATGTTTGAGGCGTCTAGTGGTAACACTAATTTTTGTCGCAGCTTTCAACTTGGCATTGTATTATATCAATGCAAATATTCTGGGTTCATTTCAAATCAAGTTCATTTCGTCTGCCTGTGTATGCGAACAATTTTCTGTGTCACAGTGAAAGCATAACCTTGCCCATTGTTACCATGAAGCACCACTGTGGTCGAATATTTAATTCTGCTTTTGTATTAGGAGAGCAGCAGACGTCTATCCTAATATTCAATTTTATTACCTGACGCCACTAGCATTCCTTCGGCGTACTCTATTGATGTGAATGCTTGCACGTCGAACCAATTGACCTTATGTCGAAAAAAGACTAATTACTTAGATCAACGGGGACAATGTCTTTGTCCAGTACAATGGAATCTGCAGAAAAAGTGTTGACCTTCAAAAGGGGGTCTGATACGCAGTGTCACCCTGTTAAAAAGCAGGTCACTGCACAATGTGAAAAAACAAAATGACGTTTCGGTGACCGTACGGATTCCTTGTTCACAATGGAATGACGGCAGAGCCACGGGTTCTTAAGTAGCGTTGAGCGCTTACGTAAAGTCCGGAAGTACACGTGGTTTAGTGTGCCAGATGACCTATTTATTGTGTTACTTGTTCTCTGAATTATTAGTGATTCAAGATTGAGCCTTGTTGTCCAATTCTTCTCCGTGGCCATGATTCGCGCGTTGTCCCAGCTTATCTCCTTGCCCGTCTTCTCGGAATGCTCTGCGAGTGCATATGTCACTGTGTGGCCCTTGGCGACGTGATCCCCTGCCTTTCCTCTTCGTATCTCTCTCTCTCTCTCTTTTGAACATCGTTTTCCCAAACACCCAGAGAATGCGGGGCGCCGCTGAACGATATTGTTCTTTGGAGGCAAATGATCACACCAAGGCCCCGTAAGAATGCTGAGATTAGCGCAGGAAAGCAGTTGCGGGTAACGCCATGCAAAGCAATAAAAAACCAGGCAATGAGTGGGCGAAAAGCGTAGCTGCTCGTAAGCACACAAAAAAGAGGGTAGGGCTACTGAGGTCTTTAAAAACGTAGGCAGAGATTTCTACTTGTTTGGTAATGCATAAAGACAATTTTATGTTGTACTATCTATATCTCAAATTACCTTTACGTAAAAATTAGAAGAAACCAGGTAACAGTTTGACGACTACAAATCTGGAATGAACATGGATCGTGCTTCTTAAAACTGGCTCTGCAAGCCCGTCACTACAGAGGTCAAACAGAACCAGTGTGTGAGAGCGCCTGCTTTCTAGAGGCAGCTCCATATTCCCTCTCGGCTTTATTTGGCGACAGTTGAATATATATGTTGTCACTTCTCGAAAAAAAAAACTAAGGCTGAAAAACTCGCCCGTTCCATTCGCGATGTTGGGCGCCCCGTTTCCAAGTTACCCAAAGTCAGAATGCCCGAATGAGCAGGGGTTTTTCTTAAATGACGTAAGGCTGTTCACCTTGGTACCTTAATGATGCAGTCGTTTACATTGCACTGCGTCATTTTGAGAGTTGGGTACCGACGAGAATGTTATGTGCGCCATTATGCAGCCAAAAATGACATTTGGTTGTTGTTGATGCATTCGGTACCTCATGAACACCAAGAATCTCAGTCAGAAAATTTCCATGCCATACTGCAGGCATAGCTTATCTTGTTCACAGTTTCACTCGCCTTGCTCGCAGGTGACTTGGAGACTCACGAATGCTGCCTTTGAGCTAACAGGGCGGCTCTACACGTCGAAGTCAGAAGCGAGGTTTCCAGTTTTACGTGGCTCTACTTGCTCTGTATCCGTTCGACAACTTGACGCAGCAGGGCGTTTCGTGGCGGCCAGTGAAGTGCTGCTCTTGGAAAGCTCAGCGGCGGACTCGGAAGCCAAGCTGCTGCATAACGCAACAGGTACCCAGCTGCAGGAAACCTGTTTACCTTTACCGGTTCATGCACACCTCAATGATGACTCAAACACAGCTGCATGATCACCATCGCGCGTTGAAAACAAAGACCGAGTGTTAACATTTTTGAGAAATGTTGGTCGCGCAAGTGCGGCCTGACGTTCCGCCCCCCAGATCTAAATTTCCCCACAGATGCTGGAGACAAACTAATCCTCAGTAATGATATAAAATTTGTTGAATTTACTAGAAATACAATGAGAGGGCAGTTAGAAAACGCAGCATAACACATTATGCAATAAAAAGCGATTTCTGGCAGCAGCACAGAGTGGAGCATGGCGGCAAATAACTCGATATGCACCAGCTTTAAAGAAAACCAGGAGATAATGAAACCAAGGTAGTATAGGGGATGTTAATTGTACTGTTTTATGCGTATTCTAGTAACTGTGATACTGCTCCGAAGAAATTAAAGTGGAAGAAAAGACAACTTGCCGTCGGTAAACGCCGAACCTGCAACGTACGCGCCCGATGCTCTCACCAATTGAGCTAAAGCGGTGGTCGTCCGCACTATTAAGTATTTATGTGCATGAAACCTCGTAGCCATGACGGCGAGGGTAGAACACTCTTTCTTTTTGCCATATGGCGTCACGAAGCACGTGAACCTTTAACGAGTGGACAGCTCACCAAGAAGCCCTTGCGTACTACCTAACGGCATAAAGTCTGCCGGAAGGAGAGCCTCGCTATGAATGAATGCATATTTATTCAACATGCTTCAGGCTATCCCACCACGTTCGCACATTTGTATAAGCACTTTCAATATTGCATACCCCTACCTACAACATAGAAGGCAACTGGTGTAGTTGGTAATGGTTCATCATGAGGGTATTCGGCAGCGCAGTCAAACACGATGACAACTTGCTTGCTTCACAGAGTGGTCCATTTGGCTAATTGGTGATTCGTGATCTTGGGTTTGCAGTGCAGAAGAAAGGTAGAAGCGGCGAACAGACAGAAGCAAGTGGCCTATCATTACGTTGTCCCTGTTTTTGTCTTCGCTGTAAATGCCAGAACAGTTATCTCTCGCGTAGACCTCTACGCGTGCCGGCTTGTAGGTAGCGCTACTCGCTTGGCCATGTGCCGATAAGTTTTCGTGCCTACCTTCTTTTCCGCCGCTGGGCGCCTTTTCAGTCCTTGTCTTCACGTCCCTCTTCTGTCCCTGATCGCATGCCCAATCTTTTAACGCGAATACCTACCAGCTAGCTTCAGCTCTCTGTTATTCTAAGAGAATATCAATACATTTAAGTATCTCGGCATTACTGCCTCTCAAGATCTCAACTGCCTTCCGCATGTGTCCAACATCATTTACACGAGTAAAAAAAAACCTACGCTTCCACAGAGGTCATCTACGAAACTCCCCTCCTCACGTTGCCAACAAGTCTCTAATACAACGAAAAATTGAATACGCGTCCACAACCTGGAATTATAAGTCTCTCTTATAAATGCACTAGAGTTGGTGCAAATCGCGCTACTATGTTCTCTCGCTCATCCTATTAATACAGCATAAGCATACCTTCACGGAAGGCACAGACAGGTCTGTCGCCGTCGCATTGCTAGCATATCTTTATTTCTCAAAATGTTGCCACGCGCTTTTTTTGCTATGTTTGTCTAACTGGTCCGTTCCACGTATAAACACTGTCTTGCGCGGGCCGCGCCAGAATGTCTGGGAATATTCCAGATTTTAGTAGATCATATTGTCAAGATTGCCCATATGACGCGAATAGTCAAAAATATTCCTGAGCTTGCTCAACCACCAGTGATAAGGCCAGAAAGTTCGATGCATGATGTATAAAAGACGGTGCGTCCCAGCAATGATCTGTTTTAATCGACGGCCGACGCTGTGTTCGTCGATATCAGTGTACAGTGTGTATTGCTGTAAATTGACTTTCCGTTTCCCGGCCACAAGTTCGGCCAAATAAAGAATTTCATATTCGACACGCTGACTGCTGCCTTCGTCGACGTCACGACCCCGTTCTTCCTGGTCCATGTACCGAACGCCCCCCTCCAGCCGTGAGCCAAGGCCACACCTCATTAATGTCGAAAGATGGGCGAGTTGGTGATAGTTCATGATTATATATGAAGCAGCGCACGACGACAGGCACAAAAGGAAACGAAACGGGCGGTGTCCCGTTTCGTTTCCTTTTGTGCCTGTCGTCGTGCGCTGCTTCATATATAACCACACCTCAAAGGCAACATCGACGCCAGAGCTGACGAGCGAGCCAGCCGCAGGCAGCAAGGTCTCCCACCAGATTACGGACCCCTACCCGACAAGATCAGGACCACAATGACGAAGACGTCAGCCACAATGACGGCCGCTGCGTCACTTACAACAGTAGTGATGCAGCAGTTAAGGGAGTTGCCGACTTTCCGTGGAGCGTCGTTTGAAGACTCCGAGAGCTGGCTGGAGACGTACGAACGAGTCGCCACCGTCAACAACTGGGACTCTGAAGAGGAGCTGCGCCACGTCTCTTTCTACTTTGAAGACGCTGCGAAGACGTGGTTTGAGAACCGAAATCTGGGACCTCTTTCGGACGACGTTCCTTATCACCTTTGCAAGCAACATCCGCAAGGAAAAGGCCGCTGCTTTGCCGGAGACAAGAGCGCAGCTACCGAATGAGACCGTCACCATCTGCACGGTAGAGATGACGCGACTATTCCGCCTGGCCGATGCTGTCTTGAATGAGGAGACAAATGTGTGCTTCCTTATGCGGGCAGTGAAAGAAGACCTTTTGCAGGATTGGTGCGGAACCCACCGAAAGCAGTCACCGAATTTCTAACGGCGGCTACAACAATTGAAAAATCCCTCGAGAAGTAAACGAACGAATATAACCGCTCAACACTGTCTAGAGGCTACACCGAAGCGCACTCGATAGGCACCGACGACCTACGATAAACCATCAAAGCAAACCTGCGGGAAGAGCTGCGCAAGATGTTACCTCCGGTGCAGCCCCAAGTGGATCCGATCGCCGACATAGTGCGCGAGGAAGTCCGGTAATCGTTGGGAATGCCTGAACCCACAGCCTCAGCCGCCAGCCTTGAGCTACGTTGCTGCAGCCCGATGAACCACCCCCCCCCCCAAACCCACGTCAAGACGCCGCACAGCCGCAGTACCGTCGACAGACGCCGCCGTCATCACCGACGCCATACCGCCCGACTGTCGGGCAGCACTACACGCCGAGAAAGCCCGTCGTTTGGCGCGCCCCCAACCACCACCCACTCTGCTACCATTGTGGAGAAGCTGGCCACACCTACCGTCGCTGCCAGTACCGACAGCTGGGACTGCGTGGGCTCGCCATCGACGCTCCGCGTCCACAGCGGGGTGACTGACCGTGTGACATCGCCGACTATCTCGAAGGAGAGCCCTGGACCCCCCGAGATCCTTCCGGATCGCCGTCGTCAGGCCGCTACGTCTCTTCCCAACGCCGACCATACACTGGCCCAACGCGGGGCCGGTCACCTAGCCGGTATCCGGAAAACTAAAGCCTTAACACACGTACGCGTCGCAGCGTGTCAGCGCGGGACATTTTGACGCGACGCCGTGCCCTCTCCCTATGGAGAGAGAGGGCGCGCAGCTTTGCGTAGCCGCGCACCCTCTCTCCCCATAGGGAGAGGACGCGGCGCCGCGTCAGAAGGTCCCGCGCTGACACGCTGCAACGCGTACGTGTGTTCAGGCCGTAAGGGCAGAAGGCGATGGAGCTGCGGTTGCTATACGACGAAATACCGAAGATCATCCGCCTCCGACGACGACGCCGCTACGAAATCTCAAGACCACGGCGCAAACTACGCTGAGCCCTGACGACGAAGCCTCGGTGCCTGAAGAAGACCTCCCCGCAGGGGCGTCTGCGCAAGCGGGCGTTTGGCGTGTAGCGACACCACGGATCCGAGCTAACGGGGGGGGGGGTTTAGACCCCCTCCCACGTCTAGCCGTGCCTGGCTTTGCCGCGTCCGGGGAAAAGGGGATCCAGGGGGTTGAGCCGACGCCGGGTGTTTGGACCGTTAAGGCCTCCCGGCAGAGGCAACACACCCCTTTGGCCCTGGCTTCACGTAGACAGCACCCTGGCCTTGACCCACCTAGGGGAAATCGGCGGTCGCCTTTTCCTATCCCTCCCTCTGATATTTTTCTTTCCTGGTTTCTTTCCTCTTTGTCCTGTCTCCTACTCTCTTCAGTTACTTCTCTGTTTTGCAGGCGGCCTGAGTTAACCAAATTCAAATAGCCAACCTCGGTCTATGCGCATTTGGTTATAGTAGCGGTGTATGCCTGGCGTCTGCATGTTTTCGATTCCATGAATCTTGTAGCGTCCCCATGTTGGGCTCCATGGTGGGTGGCCGCCATCGCTGCCGAATGGAATTCACTTAGTATGCATAGAGCATTTCCCCTAATGAGTGATCATGCCGATTCAAAGCGCGTGCGCACCGAAGACCTGACTTTTCTTAGCCGACCCATAGAAGTATTTCCACAGTATCATGTGGTACACAGCGAGAAGACCAACAAAACAGCAAGAACCGTGTCCCCTTTCATTGTATCAAGATCACTGACAGCCACCTTAGGTACTGGCTATAAAGTGACAAAAATAGCAAGTGGAGATCTCCTTCTAGAACTCCGTGACAAGGCACAATTTGAGAAACTACACAACCTCGTAACCTTTGGCGACATTCCAATCACTGTAACACCTCATAGATCCATGAATTCGGCACGTGGAGTCGTATCAGACACCGACCTGCTTGACGTCACCAAAGCTGAACTACTGGAAGGATGGAAGGAAAAAATGTCACAAATGTAAAGCGAATCATCATTCGACGAAACAACTAGGAAATCCCCACCAAACACTTGATTCTTCCCTTTTCCACAAGTGAACTACTACAGAGTATAGAAACTAGCTACACAGACACCTGTAAGACCTTACATCCCTAACCCGCGCAGATGCTTTCAGTGTCAAAGATTTGGCCACGGCTCTCAGAGCTGTCGTGGTCGACCTGCCGTGCCAAATGTGGTGTCCAAGGTAATGCCTCGGACACCTGCAATGAAGCTCCGCACTGCGTGAACTGCAACGGCAACCACGCTGCATATTCACGTTCTTGCCCAAACTGGAAGAAGGAAAAAGACATAATTTCATTGAAGGTCCGGGAGAACATCTCATTTAAAGAAGCACGCAGAAGGTGTTTGGTCTTTCATGGTCCAACGTATGCTGATGCGGCGCGTCAGGCGGCAGCGTCGCATCGGCCACAGCCACTGTCTTGGCCCACGCAAAGTGAGCCACCAGCCGTGCCGCTGCCCCTGTGGTGGCAGCAGTCAAGACTGCTCCACCTACCAAGCCAGACCTCGGCGACTCCACGATCGTCGGGTCAAACGACCACGCCTCGCCAGGCGAGGTCGGAAAAGCGAACCAGCTCGCACACTCGGGCGTCCAGTGTCTCAAACGAGGCAATGTTCACAACTCTGGTACCCCTGATACCGAAAGAGCGGCGTAGCTCCTTGGAGCACGAAAAGAAAACGAAAAAGCCGATAACGGGGCCCGAGGACGGCCCCGTTGCTTGAGCTCCAACTAACCGCTAAAACAACAGTCACTTCCTTTCGTACACACGCACTACTTTTCTTCCAATAAGGAAACACAAATTATACAATGGAACGTCAGAGAACTGCTTAGAAATCTCGACGATGTCGGAGAACTTTTACACAAACACTCACCGAAAGTGCTGTGTGTACAAGAAACACACCTAAAACCAATGCACACCAACTTTCTACGCAATTACATTATCTTCCGAAAGGACGGGACGATGCCATGGCGTCATCCGGGGGTGTAGCAGTTGTAGTTAATCAAGGAATAGCATGTACACACTTACCACTCCAAACGTCCCTTGAGGCCTTGGCTGTTCGAGCAGTTCTTTTTAACAAACTTGTCAATATTTGCTCTCTCTATATACCTCCGCATTACCCACTGAATAAACATGAATTCCAGTCCTTAATACATGAACTTCCCGAACCGTATCTGGTACTTGGGGACTTCAATGCACATAGCAGTCTATGGGGTGATCCTCGCTGAGATGCACGAGGTCGTCTGATTGAACAGTTCCTCTTCTCTTCCGGTGCCTGTCTGCTGAATCAGAAAGAGCCAACATATTATAACCTCGCTAACAATACCTACTCGTCCATAGATCTCAGCATTATATCCCCAACGCTTCTACCCTTACTCAATTGGAAAGTCATTATTAATCCTTACCGAAGTGACAACTTTTCAATAGTTCTGAGTCCACCAACAACTAATGAATATCCTCCACAAGTTCCCAAATGGAACATAGACAACGCCGATTGGGAAGAGTTTGGTAAAGTTCCTTGCTTAAGTTGGACTGATATGTGTGGTTTAAGTATAGATGAAGCAGTAGATTACTTTACAGCTTTTTTCATCGATGCTGCAACTAAGTGCATCCCACAAACAACTGGACTGCCCGGCAAAAGACGTGTGCCGTGGTGGAACAATGATTGTCGAAATGCGCGCAAAAACAAAACAAAGCATGTTGGTTGCTTCGAGACTCTCCGACAGCCGAGAATCTTGACAATTTTAAAAACATAAAGTCTCAAGCCAGCAGAACGCACCGACAGGCAAGAAAGGAAAGTTGGCAGAGGTTTTTATCGGGCATCATTTCTTATACACAGGAGGCTAAAGACTGGAACATGGTTGGTAGGGTAGCAGGTCGACAAGCACATTCACTTCCTTTAGTTAACACACAAGGCGACAGCTTGGAAAACAAGGCGAACTTTCTAGGCGCGCACTTCGAACAGGTGTCGAGCTCGTCGCACTATTCTGAAGCTTTCCAGCGATAGAAAACAAGAATCGAAAAACAGAAACTAGAGCGTAAACCCACAAAACACGAGGAAGCATACAATGAACATTTCCGCTTAGCTGAGCTACAGACATCGCTGAACTACTGCAATAAATCCGCTCTAGGCTCCGACCGTGTTGTATATGAAATGTTGAAACACCTGCCATCTGAAACCCAAAGAACACTCCTTTCCCTGTACAATGCGGTTTGGTAGTCCGGAGATATCCCCTCGGCCTGGAAGGAAGACATTATTATTCCGATTCTAAAACAGGGCAAAGACCCGTCCACCTTTGCGAGCTACAGGCCCATTGCACTAACAAGCTGCTTCTGTAAACTTTTTGAAAGATGATAAACCGCCGACTTATACATTTCTTCGAAGCAAACAAATCACTTGACTCATACCAGTGCGGTTTTCGAGAGCACAGGTCTACCTTTCTCCGCCTTATCTGTATCGAAGCACAAACTCGCGACGCTTTTGTCCACAAGCAATTCTTTCTTTCGGTGTTCCTCGATATGGAAATGGCTTACGACACCACATGGCGCTTTGGCATACTGCGAGACCTCTCACACTTAGGTGTCCGAGGAAGGATGCTGACCATAATCGAAAGCTATTTGTCCAATCGCACGTTCCGTGTTCGAGCGGGTATGTCTTGTCCAGAATACTTTGTGTTGGGGTTGCGCTTACCCCATCCGTGACCACCCTTTGGCCGCAAAAGTACCGCGGCCCTTATGGTACATCGTGCCCATTTTGCGACGCCCCAATCAGCGATGTAACTGTCACACACTTATTGTGGACATGCACGGGTCTACAATTAAGCCGTCGTCATCACCTACGTGCAACAGGCCTCAGGCCTGACTGACCACCCGACCTTGACCGCTGGATTAGTGGACCTCACCACCGCTCGTTACTGGACTTCATACACGAAGCAAATTTGTATGTGTCTTTCTGAATCAATAATTATTACGCCTAAGGGCAGAGTTTCGAAAAAAGAAAGAATATTTGTCCAGGAAACTGTAGTGCCGCAAGGTGGTGTCCTGAATTGCATACGTTTTATTGCACATATGTGGACGACGTGCAGATCGGTTATAAATCGTGCAACCTTTCAATGTGTGAGCGGCAGGTACAGCTGGGCTCGAACAAGGTCTCTAAATGGGCAGACGAGAATGGGTTTACACTGAATGCACAAAAAAGCACTTGCGTCCTATTCTCCAGAAAGAGGAGCCTTCATCCCGATCCAGAGAATGACCTACATGGTCAGCGTTTGTCGGTAAAAACAGAGAACAAATTCCTAGGACTAACAAAAAACAAGTGCATAAAAGCTATGAATACTCTAAAAGTGTTGTCACGCACTATGTGGGGTAGTGAAAAGAAGTGTCTGATGAACCTTTATAAAAGCCTTGTACGCACGCGCCTAGATTACGGGGCGATAATCTATCACTCTGCGACACCAAGTGCCTTCAAGATGCTTGACCCAGTCCATCATTTGGGCATTCGTCTTTCTACGGGTGCCTTTCGTACTAGCCCCGTAGAAAGCCTTTACGTTAAATCGAATGGGTGGTCCTTACACCTCCAGACATCTTACCTATCTTTTGTATATTTCCTCAAGGTGAACGCAAACAATAAACACCCCTCACACACGACAAAGAATGATTTGTCCAGCTCTAAACTTTTTCACAACCGACCTTCGATGAGACAGCCCTACTCACTTCGTGTGAGGGGCCTAGCTGAAGAAACGGGTGTGCCACTTCTCGAACACTGTATGGCTCCCGCTCCACATCTCCCGCCGTGGCAGTGGCAGCTTGTAGATTGTGATGTTTCTTTCCTGGAAGTAACCAAGCACGCGCCACTTGCACATATCCGTACACACTTCCTCGAACTCCAGCACAAATACACTTGTCCAGAATTCTTTACAGACGCCTCAAAGTCCGATACTTCTGTGTCTTACGCAGCCGTTGGTCCATCCTTTTCCAATTCCGGTATTCTGCACCCTAACTCAAGTATCTTCACTGCGGTAGCTTACGCCATACTTGCGGCCGTAAACACATAAAACAATTAAAACTACAAAAGGCAGTAATATACACGGATTCCCCAAGTGTGGTAAAAGCTTTAAAAACTCTGAAAAAAAAACACAAGAACCCTGTCCTTGTGTCGCTGTACTCTCTTTTATGCACGATCTACTCACACAAACAGCATGTCGTAGTGTGCTGGGTGGCAGGGCACCGCGAGATACAAGGAAACGTGTTGGCGGACCAGCTAGCTGCATCCGCCCACGAAAAGAGTCAAAATACATCCATGAATGTATTTCATTCATGGATGTATTTGCACTGGACCTAAAACCTTTCCTCAAAAGAAAGCTCAGGGCCTTGTGGCAAAGCACATGGAATAGGCATACACAAAATAAGCTACACGTTATCAAACCACACCTTGGTAATTGGCCGCCAACATCAAAGTCACGCCCCACAGAAGTTACACTTACCAGGCTAAGAACAAGACACACATACAGTACACACTCATATCTTTTCTCCGGCGGCGATCCACCTTTGTGTGAGAGATATGTTCAAGCATTAACCGTGCTTCATATTTTAATCCAATGTAATGAACTGGAATAAAGAAGGGCGTACGGCAGGAGACACTATCCTCCAATTCTATTCACCGCGTGTTGTCAGAGGTTTTTCAGGCCCTAGTTGGGAAGAATTGGGATAAGAGTTACCTGGAGAGTATCTCAGTAACCTGCAATGCTCTGTGACATTGCATGTTGATGTAACGGCGGGAGACGAATACAGCTCATGATTACTGAACTGGGTACGGAAAGTAGACTATAGGTCCTGAAAATTAATATGCATAAACTCAGAAGTAATGTGACTATCTTTGGCAGAGAACACGCGCTTTGCGATAGGCGAGACCTAAAAGTTGTAAAGGAGTACGTCTACTTATACAGGTAATAACCGCGGAGCCGAACCATGAGAGTGAAATAACTAGAAGAATAAGGATGGGTTGGGGCTCATTCGGCAAGCATTATCAAATCATGAATGGTAATCTACCACTATCCCTCAAGAGAAGGTATATAACAGCTGCATCTTACCGGTACTTACCTACGAAGCAAACCTGGAGACTTACAAAGAGGGTTCAACTTAAATTGAGGACGACGCAGCGAGCGATGGAAAGGAAAATGATAGGTGTAACCTTAAGAGACAGGAAGAGAGCAGAGTGGGTCAGGGAACAAACGGGGGTTAAGGATATCATAGTTGAAATTAGAAGAAGAAATGGATATGGGCCGGACACGTAGCACGTCGGCAGGATAACCGGTGGTCATTAAGGGTAACTGACTGGATTCCAAGAGAGGGCAAACGCGTGAGCGGAAGACAGAAAATTAGGTGGGTAGATGAGATTAAGAAGTTTGTAGGTATAACGTGGCAGCAGAAAGCACAGGACCGGGTTGATTGGCGGAACATGGGAGAGGCCTTTGCCCTGCAGTGGGCGTAGACAGGCTGATGATGATGATGATGAATGAACTGGACATGCTTAGAAAAGAGTACTTTTTACTACCCTACCGACAACAATCAGCACTTCACCCATCAATGTTCATCGGTAGGGAACCGGTTTTTAAACACCAGCCACTGTTCGCGTTTTTAAAAGAAGTCCACAGCTTTCACATCACACACCCAGGCAATCCGTAGCACGACCTTTGAAAAGAGGTCGTTGCTACAGGAGATACATTACAGAAGCACCTGCCTCCCCGCATTTGGCCTCAAAGGCCCTGAGGAGGTATTCGTGCTCATACCATATCCTAATTCTTTTATCATGACGACCATTTGTCATTCATTATCTATGCGCATATTTCACGTCACTCCCATGATTTTATTACTAATATGTTTTACCCGCCTTTAGCGCGAGAAATTTTAGGCCCCTATACAGCCACCTAACACAACCATTGTTCACTTTCGCTATCTTGTCGTGGCGCTCTTTCGCCATCACATGGTCCTTGCGCCAATAAACATTATATACCATCATCATGAAGAAGACCTGCCGACACGACGTAGAAGCAGCGGGACAAGCCGACCTAGCCGTGACCCGACGCCGCGACTTAACCGCTACGCAGGGCGACGGACTAGCTACCTCGACGTACTATTCGACGGCCACAACGTCACCGCTCTCGTCGACACTGGAGCCGACTATTCCGTCGTGAGTGGACCGTTCGCGGCAAGGTTGAAGAAAGTTAGGAACGCTTGGCAAGGCCCCGAAATCCGGACCCCTGAGGGCCATCTAATAACTCCGGCTGGAGTCTGCACCGCAAGAGTCACCATCAATAACCAGACTTATGCTTTGTAATGCTACAGCATTGCTCCAGGGATGAGATACTTGGGTTGGACTTCCTAAGCCACCACGGAGCCGTCATTGATCTGAGGTCTGAGTCAATAACACTAACCTCATAAAAAGTGCTGCCGCCACACACGATGCCAGGAAACCCCGTATTGATTGTGGTAGAAGAGCACGTCAGCATTCCGCCTTTCTCCAGCATCATCATTTCCGTCGGCACCGAAGAACCCGCAGACCTTGAAGGTGTCATCGAGGGCGATCAGCACCTACTTCTCAACCGTCAGATCTTCTTCGCAAGAGGCATAGCCGAGCTGCGTGATCGCAAAGCAAAGGTAGTGCTCACAAACTTCAGCCACGAATATAGGCACCTTAACATAGGTACGACTGTCGCCTACATCCACGAATTCGTGGACGCCAGCAATGCTTTCGCCCTCTTCGATGCTACCAAACCTGCTTCAAATGATCGGCGAACCCAACCCGATTGCGACGTCAACCCGAGCCTCCCGAAGCACAAGCAAGACCAGCTAAATACCCTGCTCCTACAATTCATGGACTGCTTCTTGTCGTCCTCAAGAATTCGACAGACCCCAGTCGCGAAACATCGCATCATAACAAAAGAAAGTGCCCGACTAATCCGTCAGAGCTCGTACTGAGTTTCGACGCGAGAACGCGAGGCCGTCAAGAAACAGGTCGACGAAATGCTACGCGACGACATCATCCAGCCATCCAAGTGTCCGTGGGCGTCACCTGTGGTGTTAGTGAAGAAGAAGGTTGGAACCCTACGTTTTTGCGTCGACTGTTGCTGCCTGAACATGGTCACGAAGAAGGACGTGTACCCTCTCCCACGAATAGACGATGCCCTAGATCGACTCCACAACGCCAAGTACTTTTCGTCGATGGACCTGAAGACAGGCTACTGGCAAATTGAAGTCAACGAGACCGAGAAAACACTGCCTTCATAACAACAGACGGCCTCTTCGAGTTCAAGGTCAT
Source organism: Rhipicephalus sanguineus (assembly GCF_013339695.2). NCBI lineage: Eukaryota > Metazoa > Arthropoda > Arachnida > Ixodida > Ixodidae > Rhipicephalus > Rhipicephalus sanguineus. The sequence goes on along the minus strand of NW_023615545.1, from coordinate 354,479 downwards.
GCCCTTCAGTCTTTCCTCGGCAGCCGCAACTTTCCAGCGTGTCATGGATACAGTACTGTCTGGCTTGAAGTGGCAGACTTGCCTCGTATACTTGGACGACGTCGTTGTGTTTGCCTCAAGCTTCTACGAACACCTACGGCGGCTTGAAGCTGTGCTTCAAGCAATAAAGAGCTCCGGACTCACCTTGAAGCCAGAAAAGTGTCGCTTTGCGTACGAGGAGCTCTTGTTCTTGGGCCACGTGATAAGCAAGTCCGGAGTACGCCCTGACCCGCAGAAGACAGTTGCCATCGCTACAATCCCGCCACCTGCCGACAAGAAGGCCGTGCGTTGATTTCTCGGCCTGTGCGCCTATTACAGGCGGTTCGTCAAAACCTTTGCCCGCATCGCTGAGCCACTTATTAACCTTACAAGGGCCGACGTTGAGTTCAAGTGGGAAACGGCGCAGGAGGAAGCATTTCAAGAACTAAAACGACGCCTGCAGACGCCTCCGTTACTCGCGCATTTCGAGGAATACGCCCACACAGAAGTGCACACCGACGCAAGCAATGTAGGACTCGGCGCCGTTCTTATGCAGAGGACTGACGGATTGGAAATGGTAATCCGCTATGCTAGCCGGTCGCTATCAAAGGCGGAAGCCAGCTATTCTACAACAGAAAAGAAGTGCCTTGCCACGATCTGGGCTACATCAAAGTTTCGCCCCAACCTTTACGGCAGACCCTTCAAAGTTGTGAGCAACCACCACGCCTTGTGTTGGCTAGCTAACTTGAAAGACCCTTCAGGTCGTCTCGCACGATGGAGCTTGAGACTTCAAGAATTCGACATTGCCATCGTTTACAAGTCCAGAAGAAAACACTCTGACGCCGACTGTCTGTCTCAAGTCCCCGTGGACCTGCCGCCGCAAGACGACCAGGATAATGACTACTTCTTGGGAACCATAAGTGCCGACGTCTTCGCTGAACAACAGTGATCCCACCCGGAACTCAGAGGCCTTATGGAATACCTCGACGGCAAGAACACCGTCGTTCCAATAGTGTTCAAGCGAGCACTGGCCTTGTTTTTCTAACGCAACGGCGTTCTCCAAAAGAAGAACTTCTCACCACATCGAGCCAAGTACCTTCTCGTGGTGCTTTCGGGATTGCGACCAGAATTCCTCCAGGCCCTGCACGACGACCCGACAGCAGGACACCTCGGTGTTTCCCACCTACAAGACACCGCCTAGAAGACCAGCGGGCTTTCTTCAGCCGATCGAGCCACCTCGGCGACCGTTCCAGCAGATCGGGATGGACTTACTGGGGCCGTTCCCAGCGTCGACTAGTGGTAATAAGTGGACCGTCGTAGCTACCCACTACCTGACCCGCTACGCCGAAACAAGGGCCCTACCTAGAGGCAGTGCCGCCGAGGTAGCGATGTTCTTCGTTGAAGACATCGTTCTGCGTCATGGCGCCCCAGAGGTCCTCATCACCGACAGAGGTATGGCGTTTACCGCGGACCTAACTCAGGCGATGTTGAGGTACAGCCAGACAAGCCACCGCCAGACCACTGCCTACCACCCTCAGACCAACGGCCTGACCGAGCGTCTAAATAAGACCATCACCGACATGCTTGCCATGTACGCCGACGTCGAACACAAGACGTGGGACGCCATCCTTCCGTATGTGACCTTCGCGTACAAGACGGCCGTACAAGAAACGACGCAGATGACGCCATACAAGTTGGTCTACTGACGGAGCCCGGCAACGACGCTCGACGCCATGTTACCAAACGTGACCGACGAGGAAAACACCGCCGTGACCACCTACCTTCAGCGCGCCGAAGAAGCACGACAGCTCGCCCGCCTACGTATTAAGAACCAGCAGACGAAGGACAGGCACCGCTACAACCTTCGACGACGCCACATGGAATACCAACCCGGTGACCGTGTATGGCTATGAACGCCAATACGCCGACGGGGACTCAGTGAGAAGCTTCTTCGACGATACTTCGGACCGTACAGGGTACTTCGACGCCTCGGCGCACTCGACTACGCGGTTGTCCCTGACGGCATTACGAACTCCCAGCGACGCCGCGCACGACTTGAAGTCGTCCATGTCGTGCGCCTCAAGCCGTATTACGCGCGTTAGTGATTCTGAAGGCTGCACTTTTCCGTTATTATTGTACTTTCTTGCTTGCGATTATTGTTTATTGTACTTTCTTTTCTCATTGTTGTTATTTATTTAAGAAGGTCGTTTTGCTGGGCGAGTTGGTAATATTCCATTATTAAACGTAGCGCAAAACAACACGGACAAAGTAAAGTGGTAACATACACCTTTTTTCAGAAGGACGTTTGCTGGGCGAGTTGGTAATATTCCATTATTAAACGTAGCGCAAAACAACAAGGACAAAGTAAAGTGGTAACTTTACTTTGTCTGTGTTCTTTTGCTCTACGTTTTATAATGGAATGTTATTTATTGTTGCATGCATTGACCATACCCCCCCCCCTCCATGATCTGTTTTAAGCATCGGGGTGATACTTTTTCAGAGGGGGGCATTGCCACGTGCATTCCTTATTATCAGTTTTGTTGTATTCTGTTTTCGCCCAAAAAGACTGCCAGCAACGCTCAGCGCAAACCGCGCCTCATTGTTCGAGAAGCGTCGCGGTTATTGTAGATTGTGTACATTTGTTTGGTTAAGATTGCGCGCAGGCCGCGAACAGCCTATGTTATTCCAGAGCTTGCGCGACCACCAGTGATAAGACTGCAATATTCGACGTCACATGTATAAATGCCGACGCACTTCACCACTTGTCAGTTGATCGACGGTCGACGCTCTGTTCGCCGGAATCAGTGTATTGCTGTAGGTGACTTTCAGTTTCCCGGCCACGAGTTCGGCCAAATAAAGTTTCATCCCGGACGTGCTGACTGCTCCCTTCGTCGACGTCATGACCACGTTACGATATGGCCTTTCGGATGGGCCAACAGCAAGATGGTCTGCTTTCCGCCGGTCCGCTGGCCACCCCTGCTTTGGAAAACCACTATATTAGCACATTTAGAGACTCGTGAATATAGGGAACCCAAGCTAAAGTTTGGATTGCCTACGCATAGCTCAGCTGCGACGCTCGCGCGGCTGAGCTATGCGTTACTGGGGGCCGACGCTAACCGCGAAGGCGATTTGTCGCCGGATTTGTCAGCGTTGGGTGCAAGGACACGTGCGTGCGTGCGCTCCTCATTCGGCCCAGAGCACTGCTAGTCAGCAATATTTACATTGTGACGCACCACAGACGCAATCCGAAAGCTCTGCGCTTGCGCGGAAGCGGGGGCGGCAGTTTTGTGGCTGTGGATGCCCCCAGTTGCGATAAGAGCAGCGGCGCCGCTCGACGCTGCTTTCGAAGCCTATGAAATAAGCCTTCCAAGCATACCGCTCACGGTAAATCGGGTGGAGAGCGCGGCAAAATCTGATGAAAAAAGTCACAGTTTCGCCGCGACGGCGAAGCAATAAATGCGATAGCAAGCAATTGGAATGTAACGCGAAGAACGGAAAACAGTTCGAAATTTCCAACGCGTCGCTCAAGCGCAAAGGACGCACGAAAAGAACATACACAGAGCGAGCGCGAACTATCAAATGTCAAAGTTGTTACCTATTTCTCGATAAACGATACCTATTTCTGTTTGAACAGCGTGCTCGTTTCGCAAACGCGGCCGCTGCAGCGAGCGAAGTGACCTTCCTCCGCGCTGTAACTTCAGCGCGGACATCGCGGTGAAAGCAGAAGACATACAACCCCCCTGCCTCCCTCCACAAGATAAGCGCGCACGCAGGCGACCACGGCCTGTAGGGTGAAGTGCACAGAGGCGCGCGCCCGGGCAACGCTACGAGCGGGGCGATGACCTTAAAAGCGCGCCCCTCGCGCCGTCTCACTGGTGAGCAAGAAAGCACGCTGAAGTAAATGGGATATATAAAAAGCTCACCGTTAGCATGCTGAAAGGCGGTACTCTTTGTGGCCTAGCCGTCTAACGCCGCGCACTGCGGAGCGATTCTGTGCGTCGATTCCGCACGTAGGAAAGTATTTCTGAATTATTTTTCTTTGTGGCTTTTATATATTTATACATATACGGGAAATGACGGCGACGGCGACGGCAAAACACAACCGAGAGTGTCCATATAATTGCTATCGCAATAAAAAAATCACAGCATATCCACGGAGTGAATGATGATGAGTGGGCGAAGCTGCGGAGGTTCATCGGTAAACCGTGAATCTTCCGTGAATTCTGCCTAGTACATTATCTCCGACGTGAGATCGGGCGCGTTTCTATAAAGGTTCGATGAGTTATGACGACTTGCAGCTCACTTTAGTTTTACATGTACGCTGTGAATTTTCATTGTTTAGAAAACCATTGCTTTAGAAAACATCTGGCGTCTTTCGTTAATCAGCTGGCGTCTTTTCGTTTTTCTTTAGAAACATCTGGCGTTCTTTCGTTTTGCTTTTACAAAACATCTGGCGTCTTTCGTTGGTTTATTTCATCAATCAACGGCGTTTTGAACAATATTTTTTTTTTTTAATCACGCACAGGAGACATCTCACCAGGCACTACCTTGGAGGTAAAGAATGGCTGCTAATGGGAATGAGAGACAGAAGAAGTCGGCTTTTAGCTAACGCTGCGAATTTTTTATTGTTCAACAACGCACAGGAAAAATCTCCCACCGGCACCACCTTGGAGGTCAAAGCGTAAGACTGGTTACGCACTACGACTACGACTACTACGACTACGACTACGACTACGAGGGACGAACGGGTGCCGCCTTAAGGAGCTTCGCCCCTAAAAGAATACAGCGTGTACAAGTGGAATGGTTCGTTTGGGACACGGGTATGTGCGGGCACCTTGAGAATACCATACAAACAACTACCAAGACCGACTGTAGAAACAGCGCTAAAAGACGGGACGAGGAAAGGACACAAACCACGGCGCTGACTAACAACCAAATGTGTTTTATTCTTCCAGTCTGCATATATATACTCCGCCACAATCTCAAGGAAACAAAAAGCAAAGAAACAAAAAAAAAAACAATTACACCATTTCCCGCTAAAGGGGACCATGAGGCGATGCGAAGCCGGAGCACTTGCACGATCGCGTTCCGTTGGCGTTCTTTGGGCATGCTACCGACCTCGCGTCGTGGAACGCGAAGAGGAACGCTACGCGCGTCTTGTCTTCCCTCTAGCCTGGCCGTTAATTCTCACAGGGCGAGCGGGGAACGCGGTCGGCAGGCGTGCGAGAGGGGGGAAGCGTAGGAGAGGAGAGAGAAGGGGAGGGGACGCGCATGCGCTGGTGCTCATCGCGGCGTTGCGCAGGAGAGAATTTCGTCATGTCTAACCCGCGTTTCAGAGGAAGAGTGGAAAGGGGGAGGGGAGAGGGGAAGTGGGAGAGGGGAAGTGGGAGAGGGGAAGTGGAAAGGAGGAGTGGAGAGGGTGAGTGGAGAGGGTATGCGCATATGCGCACTAAGGGTGGTCACGCCGCACACCACCACCACCACCACCGGATTGAACTCCGCCATTAGATACTTCGCATCTAAAAGATGATTAGCCTGCGCAGAGGCCAAAAAATCCTCAATCGGACAGAAACGTTAACTCCTTCGGAAGGAGGGAGGTCGAGGGGAGGCTGACACATGTCTCTCCGCCATTATAGATATGATACGCTTCAGAAATGACACGCGCCCGTTCATCATGGTACTTCGACAGGAAAATGGAATCTTTAAAAGATTTCAACGACCCCTCATAAGGACCCCAGGTACCGTTTCTGCCTTTCTCCGGGATGACTGTCCAGTGGGTGCTTGTGCTTTTTCGGTCGATGTCAAGGACTTATATTATTCGTGTGGGCCGAAGTTGGTAACTGCATTGACAGATACGGCGTTGTTAAGTTTCGGAACGCATGTGGAATCACTGTAGACAAGCTTTTAGAGTTTTTAAAGTTTTACATGCAATCCACCTTCATCAGTTTCGACGATAAGCTTCTTATACAACGGAAAGGAGTCTGCATAGGCTCATGCATCGCCCCTGTTCTCAGTGACATTCTTCCAGCCAGCTATGACCATAGCCTCGAGAGCAAGCTCAGACAGACTAGCAGGGTAAAGGTGATGCGATACGTGAACGACTTTTTAATTTTAGCACGAAATGTTTTATGCCGGGGTCCACCAAGTACATCCGTCACGGATAAGACGTTGATAAAATGGACGCCAACGGGTGACAAAGAAAAAACTAAGAAAAAAGTAAAAACTAAGAAAAAGATACCCCGCTGGGAATCGAGCGCACGACGTTGCGCCCGCGACGGCAAGCGCCCGACGCCCTACCGACTAAGCAATCTCGGGAGATGCCAGACACGGCGCGAACGCACCTTATATCTTTCACACATTCTTTTTCGCGGCGGGCGGAGCGGGGCGGTGCCGCCGTCTGTGAGATGTGAAAAGAAGTAATGCTTCACGATCGACACTTACTAGCGCTTACTCCGAGATTGCACGCGATATCGGAGAACATGGTTAAAGCGTCTCGATACCGGAGAGGTAGACTGGCCGCGCTGGCATCGCCGAGGAACCCTTGACGCAGTTACGTTCTTTGCCTTTGGCTTCGTGTTAGCATGCGTCGGCTCATCGGAGTTGTGCAGCTTCCACGTGCACCAACGGGATTTCTCCGCCGCCGACTGCTTCATTTGCGAGAGCACCGGCTAACAAAACTTCTCCAATATGCGTTGCAGAAAGGACGCGATTTCGACGGGCGAATATCGTGCCTTGGTGGAGCGAGGGCAGCGCCTGCGAGACAGAGGCCAGCGGGACGCACGCGTTTGCGGCTGAGGCTACGAAGCTCTACGTCCCGTGTTGCTGAAGCGCAGTGTTTGTTATGTATGCATGAGCACAGGCGTCGGCTACCCATTACTAGAAAGCGCACACCGTGCTGTTTCTCTCCTTAATTGATGACGCTTTGAAGAAGTGCATACCGGGTACCAGTGTTCATTGTGAGCTTGTTGATATCATCCTTACGGGGATTCACGATTCGCTGCGTCCAAATATATGTTCACACCGTCAGCTACCACAACGGTTTAATAATGATCATGGGCGTTAGTCGTCGCGATAGAGACATGCTGTCAACATGGGTGCATCCACATCAAACGGTGCTATAGCTGCCAAACACGAATAGACATTGTACAAGCTCTCATATATCACTACGCAATAAGCACTACTTCTGTGAAGACACGTTTCACTTTCGTGTTATACTGATTACTATGACGGAGGGATCAGCCATGTTTTTTTAGAGCACTAACTCTCATGACGCAGAAGTAAGTCCATTTGAATTGACCACTGAGTATTCCTCAGACAATAGGCTATGCTTCTTAGACTTGGAACTTTCGTTCTCAAACAGCCATGTATGTTGGTGTTATGCGTCTAGGTCTCAATAGAGCCTCCTCTTTTTTTTTTCAGTGCATTCAAAAATTGTCAAGCGCGGTATTGCAAGGGCCTGCATGAAGGCGGCGCTTGAGAGGTCCTGTGACCACCAAGTCGAAGCGAGCTTTTGTTCTCAAGTAGCACGCCTGAAGCTTGCAGGTTTTCCGGGAACGCTTTCGACCAGTATCGCAGAAAGCCTCGTGTCTGATTTTAAAACCAAGTGCTCACCTGCTGTTCAATCAGTGACACACCCGCAGAAAAAAGTTGTGGTTATTCCTTATGTGCACAAGGTGGCGCATAATCTGAAGATAGTGGTCAGCAGGGCAGGCGTCAGACTGTTGTTTTCTGCCAAAAATAAGCTTGGTAGCCTGTGTCAGCAAGTAAATCGAGAGACCAAGACGAAAAGATGCAGCAAGAAGCATTGCCAGAAGTACGTTGAATGTTGTGATAGTAGTGTGTATAAGAGACCTCTTTCTTGCGGCCGTTACTATGTCGGCCAAACGGGGCGGTGCGCTAATGCCCGCATGCGCGAGCATGCGAACAACGTCCGTAAACAATCCAGAGATAGTCAATTGTCGCTTCACTGTAATGAATGTGGTTGCCAGCCATCTTTTAAAGATTCCATTTTCCTGTCGAAGTACCGTGATGAACGGGCGCGTGTCATTTCTGAAGCGTATCATAGCTATAATGGCGGAGAGGCATGTGTCAGCCTCCCCTCGATCTCCCTCCTTTCGAAGGAGTTAACGTTTCTGTCCGATTGAGGATTTTTGACCTCTGCGCAGGCTAACCATCTTTTTTCTTTGTTTCTCAGCTTTTTGTTTCCTTGAGATTGTGGCGGAGTATACATATGCAGACTGGAATAATAAAACACATTTGGTTGTTAGTCAGCGCCGTGGTTTGTGTCCTTTCCTCGTCCCGTCTTTTAGCGCTGTTTCTACAGTTAGTCATGAACCAACCAGCCCAAATGCGTACCTTTTACCAAGACCGCTTTCTAGAGCATCCACGCGGTCGCATTAAAAGTCAGAAAGCAATCGATTCTCTGGTTTTGATCTGAACGGCGAAAAAAAAGTGTGACATATCAGTCCAACTGTCCCACAGAGGGTTAATAAAGAATGGAAGGGATGCGCCTTTTTACGCGCTAACAAGTGAACTGAAGTCCGGTTCTATAGAGCTTAGGCGGCTGAGTTGGTTGGTGACTGAGAAAGCCCTTTAACGCAAAAACAGTCGTCCACGCACCTTAGGTAGACTTTGGATTTTGTGCAAAAGTGCTGAGGGCTCTCTCAATGTTTTCCATGGTAATACCGGCTATGGTCACTGAGGCACCCATTGGTGCTCCTTTTATTTGGGTGTAGTATTCGCCTTTAGAAGAAAAATGCGTATTTGATAGGCAGAATCCGTGGAGCCGACCGATCTCATCTACATTGAAAGGGTTTGTTTTGTTGAGAGCACTGTTGTGTTGTAATTCGCCTCGGGTAAGGGCGACTGCAAGTTGCATGGTTATGCTGGTCAAGAGAGATACCATATCAAACGAGACTCGTGGTCCTCTAGTCGTACCTTTATGTGAGCCCGACAAAGCCCTCCGCGTGCGCACATGAGGCGTCTCTGCGGTCAGCAGTGAAATTATCCGGTGTAAGTAAGCGGACAGTGATCGCATTGGTGAGCGCGAGAAGTCTACTATTGGGCGTATGCGGACTCCAGATTTGTGAATTTTCAGGAGGCCTCAGAATGCTGGTGCTGACCCGTTCTTGCATATTAGTTGGAGGTGAAGGTTTCGAAAGCTTTGTTTGTGCGAGAATATTTCTGCTAACGTCGTGTTCAATACTTGTTCTGTTCCTGTGATGGGGTCCTTTTTTAGCTTCTCGTATTCTCCAGAACATGACAATGCTGATGCTTTCTCCTCGTAGTCGTCTGTGTTCAGGAGAACGGTGTGGTTGCCTTTGTCTGCCGGTAGAGTTACTATGGTTGTGTCTCTCTGCAGGCTTTTTAGTGCGCTCATTTCATCTGAAGACAGGTTGCTTTCTTTCTTACGCTTCTGTGTCGAGCTCATAACCCCAAATGCTTCGAGTCTAACTTGATCCCTACCACTGGGCTCTAATTTTCGGGTGCGGCGACCATTTTCGCAATTCTCAGCATGTCCCCTGTGCTCTGTTCCGACACAGAGCAGTGAGTCGGAAAAAAGCAAGCGAGTGCTGAACTGAGAACTTGGCGGACGCAGGCACTGAAAACGATGGAAATAAAATGAAAAGAATGTTTCGATTGCGAGGCCGCTGCTCCCAGATCACTACAGCTTGAGAACCAAATGGCCAATTTAGTTTTGATGGATTTTCACGGTAAAACTTTGACCCATGAGGGCGAATTGGTATTCTGATCCAGATGGTATTCCAATCCATGAATGAATTATTGAACAATGTTGTCTATGCCTCTTTAAATGGAAGGGGACCATGGGATAGAGTGTGCGGACTGCTTGAAATAGGCCTTGCTATCTTCTCAGACAGGATGGCCTCTTGTAGGTCTGGCCTCGAGGTGCGCGACGCAGCGTAACACTGCTCCTCACTAGTTCTTTCCTCACACAATTAGTCTCTAGTTTCCTTATCAAAGCTACCTGCGGAATTCCGTGGTTCATTTTTCGTTCTTAGTGACTTTCACAGCGAATCCGTGAATGGCTAGGAGGTCAAAAAGTGTGGCTGTCCGTGAGACACCAAGTTTTTAATAATTTTGACAGACACAATAATAGGAAGTCAATGCTAGCGTGGGGTACTTTGAAGGGTATCCGCGGTCGCAGCGGTTTTTCTGAAGGTTTTGTCGATATATGTTGCTAGGGATGACAGCCGCCGCAGCTTTTAGCGCTACTGATAAAATTATTTTGGTATTCATAGTATGCTAACATAGTATTCATAGTAGGCTAACATTACCAAAGGCGATGTTTTATTTAAAGAAAAACTTGAGCGCAAATCACGACGGACCACAAGGAATAGAAGAGACAAGCAGTGGCACTTCTATTCCTTGTGGTCCATCTTCATTTGCGCTCAAGTTCTCTCCTTAAATGCTATAACCAACTAGGCTCAACAAATGTTTTAAAGGTGATTCAAGCACGCATTTCTGAATGGTGGTGATGACGAAATCACTCGCTAAAACAGAAGACACTTAGGTAGATCACAGCTCGCGATAAACATCGCAGCCGCAAGTTTTAGCTTTGCTGGTTAACCATCTGTACGTAGTGCTTCGGAGGTTATTCATCTTGCTCGCATATATCCCGAGAAAAGTTTCAATATTGTTTTAGAAACATTCAATTTAGATCGGAACTTTCTAGGTCACCCAAGGGAGATGGTGTGGTTTGTTCTGCTGAGTACAAACAATAACGATAAGGTGCGAATGCGCATCTTGTTTCGGAGTGCCTTGTAGCGACTATGAATTATTCTGGGTCATTCTCTTTTTTACATGATCATCTCTCCTAATAAAGAAATGAACTCTTAATTACTAATTAATTATGAAAATATAGATGAACACAGAGTGCTGCAAATTTGTCAACAATTCCAACAAAGCGTCAGTCGACCTCGCGTCTCTGTGTGACGTCTTGGCCCTCTTGTTGGAGAGCTACCTAATACCTGCAGGTTCCTAGCCGCAGTGTTGCCGATTGAGAAGGAGTTCAATGGCCTTTCTTCGCTGAGAAGGCACGCTGAGCAGAAGGGTCGCTGTATAGGGCGAAGGCCTCCGCCACCGCTCAGGGGGTCCGTGAGCCACAATCCGTACGACAAAGAGCCAGCAACGCTAGGAACAAGGACCGGTTTAATTCACGACTCAAGCCAATCTCACAAAGCGTTCAATGCCGGCACAACACGGCACAAACGCGTACAAGCAAAGGACCAAAGGCCCCAATAAAACTTCTTCTCGGGCTAGCTGGTGTTGCATCCCAGACGTCATATTTTTAGCGCAAACAGGAATTAAAAGAACGAACTGGCTGAGAAGAGGAGAGGCAGAGAGGAAGACAGTGCACAGGGCAAGCGCTAAACATGAACTGGCTTTATTTAGTAAAGAAAACCACGGAAAAGACAGATCACCTAAAGCGCATGCGCGCAGCCGTAGCATAGCTAATCAGTCATCGACCTGAACGAACGTTCCAAAAAGGGCACTCACCTCTGCCGGGACGCAACCATTTCGGAGGTCGTTCGTTCAGGTCGATGATTGATTAGCTATGCTACGGCTGCGCGCATGCGCTTTAGGTGATCTTTTCCGTGGTTTTCTTTCCTAAATAAAGCCAGTTGATGTTTAGCGCTTTCCCTGTGCGCTGTCTTCCTCTCTGCCTCTCCTCTTCTCAGCCAGTTCGTTCTTTTAATTCCTGTTTGCGCTAAAAATATGACGTCTGGGATGCAACACCAGCTAGCCCGAGAAGAAGTTTTATTGAAGCATATTTCTAGTACAGTGGGCCCTTTCACGCGACTTCTAAGAACCTACAGACAGGCCTCCTGTGTCATGTTGTGCAGTCGGTGTGTAGGTCAAGACTCATCGGGTTCTGTCTCCGAAATGGTTGTGTACCGGCGGAGGTGAGTGCTCTTTTTGGAACGTTCGTTCGGGTCGATGATTGATTAGCTATGCTACGGCTGCGCGCATGCGCTTTAGGTGATCTGTCTTTTCCGTGGTTTTCTTTCCTAAATAAAGCCCGTTGATGTTTAGCGCTTGCCCTGTGCACTGTCTTCCTCTCTTCCTCTCCTCTTCTCGGCCAGTTCGTTCTTTTTCTTCCTGTTGGCTCTAAAAATATGACGTCTTGGATCAAAGGTCTGGGACAGACAATCACCGCAGACTGGCGGTCAACCACGAAACATACGACGCGAAGCATAAAGGCCGGTATGCAAACGAACTGACACTCATGTGTAAATTGAAGACGAGCCAACGACTCGCTTTAGCGGACGCTCCGAACCGGCCTGGACCCCGCTTTGCAGCACTCACGAAGGAAACGCCCTACGCGTCGCGCATCCATCGTCGCATCCCCCGACCCCGTCGCCGAAAAGCCTCTGGGCTCGTCTCTCCTGCCTTCTTATCGGCCAGCGTAGAGTGCCTCTATGCCCTCCTCGCCCGCCCCTCGGTAGAGAGTGGAGATATCCTTTGACTGAACTCCTGTCGCCAAAACCGGTTTTCGTAACGCTGTCCGCCATTTTCACGCCGAGCGTGCGTGTCGAGACGTCGCTACGACGCGGCGGCAGTCGGCAGGAATTTGATGTGGGTGTAACTACGGCGTTCTTTGAGCGCTCTCACGCGAAACGCCTGGCTCCTTTGTGCAGTGGCGTAGCCAAAGAAGGCGGGGGGGGGGGGGCACCCCGGGCTCATGTCCTTCCTCCCCCCCCCCCTGAGAATATTAGGGGCGAAGCTCCTCAAGGCGGCACCCGTTCGTCCCTCGTAGTCGTAGTAGTCGTAGTGCGTAACCAGTCGTAACGCTAGTACCAGATCTTGACCTCCAAGGTGGTGCCGGTGGGAGATTTTTCCTGTGCGTTGTTGAACAATAAAAAAATTCGCAGCGTGCGCGTTAACTAAAAGCCGAATTCTTCTGTCTCTCATTCCCCATTAGCAGCCATTGGCATGTTCCAGTAGGAAACGTTAGTAGAAGTGGAAGTGTAAGTGTTAGCTAAAAGCCGACTTCTTCTGTCTCTCATTCCCATTAGCAGCCATTGTTTACCTCCAAGGTAGTGCCTGGTGATATTTCTCCTGTGCGTGATTAAACAATAAAAATTTCAAATGCGAAGCATTTCTTAGCGAACCTCTGGCACTTTGAGCGTTTCTATCTACGTATCTATCTATCTATCTATCTAGCCGCCTACGTCTGTGTGCTCTCATGATCACCTCCTTTACTTGGTGTAGACCAAAATTTGCATGGGAGAGTAAGAGGATTTGGCGAATATGATTGCCGGGTCATGACATGAATAACATTAAAATTCTGTCGCGTACGTCGTCAAACCCTCTCTACTAGACACGTGTGGCACATACCAGTTTACCACGGGCCGCCGTGTACGGATATGCGCCACAGGTGATTGACAGTTTATATCTACCAGGAACGGCGAGAACAAACATTGTTAACTTAAATTCTAGAGTGTTAAGGAAAACCAACATAGGCAGCGTTGACTCAACGAATGGGAAGAATACAAATTAGGATCCCAGCAGGAATCGAACCCAAGCATTCTGCGTGGCAATCAGGTATTCTACCACTGAGCCACGCCAGGTCTATAAACTGGTTTGGAAACAGCCTACGCAGGCGTAATATCGGTGAAACGTCAATTGTGGTTGTGATGCTGGCTATCTAATTTTACAAGAAAGCAATAAACACTACATGGTACTCCTACGATGTGTACCCCTACGATACAGGCGTCATATCAGATTAACATCTGTAGTTCCAGTGTTGGCTCCGCTTTTATAGCAGTCTAATAAATATTACGTTTGTATTGCTATGGTTCAGCAAGCTATATAGAAGCATTGCTCGACCCCGGAGGAATACAATAACGAAAGTTACATATGATATTCACATCACCGCACCGAAAAGTGCACTTCGTCCACCAGAAAGATGCAGTGTCCTCTTCCTTTCTTACGAGGCTGGGCGATGGCCTCGTGCTGACCGAGGATGATGCCAGATTGATTGACAGCCGCTTTGTAGACTAGGCTACGCAGGCCACATACGCCCAGGTAGTCTACGAATACGACAAACAGCATCCACTGATGTTGGTCTACGTAGCACTATCCAGGCCTACCAGCCTCGACGACCTATACCTCACCAACGCGAAGGGTGGCTTCAGGTTCCGACATGTTGCCGGCTCTTTCGAGCGAGAATTTGTCGACGAAATGGCCAAGGCATCCACGAATTCCAACAGCTCTACTGTACCACATACTTCAGTACACATGGACCCTTCGTCACCACGATCCCGACCGGATCCTATAAAAAGTCATGACCAGCTGCTGGTGCTCACTGATCACGGTGACGATGCCCTTGTTCAAGAACTCTCAAGGACTTCTTGCACACATGCACACGGGTTCGTGAAACGTGCGTGCGTTCTCGGGACCCGTATAATCACTACATATCAGCTTACCGCTTGTGGTGGTGTCGGTAATATCCACGTTCCCATTGGCGCGTTAGCCAACCTTAAACAACTTGTTATGTAAAACATATGCGGCTCTTCAACATATATATGTGTGCGTATAAAATTTGTACAAATATTTAGCGTCATTTTGTAACGTGTCGCTCAGTAAAAAAAGTTACGCCACAGACACCTACCCGCCGCATGCTTCGCATGACATCGACTCCCACGGTACGTGGGATCTGCCGAATTTTGTTCAAAGCGCCGTTGATTGATGAAATAAACCAACGAAAGACGCCAGATGTTTTCTGAAAGCAAAACGAAAGAACGCCAGATGTTTCTAAAGCAAAACGAAAAGACGCCAGCTGCTTAACGAAAGACGCCAGATGTTTTCTAAAGCAATGGTTTTCTAAACAATGAAAATTCACAGCGTACATGTAAAATTAAAGTCAGTTGCAAGTCGTCATAACTCATCGAACCTTTAGTATAAACGCGCCCGATCTCACGTCGGTGATGATGTACTGGGCAGAATTCACGGAAGATTCACGGTTTACCGATGAACCTCCGCAGCTTCGCCCACTCATCATCATTCACTCCGTGGCAATGGTGTGATTTTTTTTTTCCCCATGAAATAAAGAGCACAATATGACACTCGACCCCTTATCTGCTCGGACCCAATGTCGGATAAAAAAAATTCCCCCCCTCCCCCCGAAAAAGAAGTTTTGCCTACGTCACTGGCTGTGTGCCAGTGTGCCCAAACCACTCAAGCAATGGTTGGCGACTGTTCAACTTTCCGAGGGACCCAAAAATGGGAACTATCTGCGTGGCTAACATCAAGCGCGACAATTTAGTTATTTTATTTATTTATTTAAATACTCTCAATGCCATTTGCGGCGTTACAGAGAGGAGTGCTTACAAGTTAGGGATGGCAGTCTTGAATGATGCATGATCAGGGGTTGCTGGCGATGGAGGCAGGAAGGTGGTTCCATTCGAATGAAGTCTTCGGCACGTAGGAGTGGAAGTATATGTTGGTATGGCAACAATGGACTTTTAAGTTATGGTCAATGCGAGATGAAACGTAAGAAGGTGGCGAGAACAATGTGCGTTTTATTTCAGAATTCATGAAAAAATTTTTTTGGAAAAGACATAGGCGGGCCTGTTTCGTCCGGTTAGAAAGGGTAGGAAGGTCTAGAGAAGTTTTAATTGATGAGATGCTAGCAGTACGGGAGTAATTAGCGACAATGAAGCGAGATGAGTGATTTTGGATGGATTCTAGTGCATTAACAAGTAAACGAGAATGAGGATCCCGGATTGATGAGGCGTACTCGAGTTTAGATCTGACTAGTGTTTTGTAAAGAAGTTTTAATGAAACAGGTGCTAATGAAAAGTTACGGCGCAAGAAGCCGAGAGTGCGGTTAGCATTGTTAATCTCAGAATGTAAGATTCGGTTATAACGCGTTCCATTTTATCGTGTACCTGCGACAAGATTGTGGTTTTCTCGAAAAGCGGCTCACATTTACACTGCGAAACATGTGTTGCTAAATTTCCTGGATGCGTGATTAGCTGACAGTTATTTCGATGTTCTCTTAATCTTGTATTTAAACACCTTTCCGTCTGTCCGACGTATCTCCTACCGCATGTCAAAGTGAGCCGCTCCTGCCACATGTAAATGTGAGCCGCTTTTCGAGAAAACCGAAATCTTGTCGCAGGTACACAATAAAATGGAACGAGTTATAACCGAATCTTACATGATGACACAGGCACGTGCCGACGAATGTATCAGCGCACCATCCAATAATCTTTCTTCAAAAGAAATCCACTTCATAGGAACAAACTAGCTCTTGTCATGCGCATGCCCATTTGAATATTTTATCTTGGTTCCGGTTTTTGCGATGCTTTCACTTGGGTATATATGTGGGAAAAATGCCTTGAAATAAAACAGTCGTTAGTCTGCGCTCTGTGTTTGTGTGTACTCAGTCCGTCCTCGTACGATAAATGAGGCACGAATTTCCAAGATGCAATATTTTTGTAGCACAAGGGTGGTGACTGAAAGATCTTCTCTTATTGGCCGCGAGATCGAGCGGAGTCGCCACCTGGCGGCTTCCGACTGAACCGCGCCTAGTGTGGATTGCTCCGTGCGTCGTCTGCTAGCCACGTTAGGTTTGCATGTGCGCGTACGTATGCAGGTCCTCAAAAGGCGATTTGTTCCGTTGCATTAGTGTAACTTTAACCGCTCGTACGTATGCCTAACTCGATGTAAAGAGAATTTGGCCGTGATTGGCTGTATATGCACAGTAAAAAGATGAGTGAGTGCACTTGTCGAGAGTGCTGTGTGTGGTCGTCGTACCCTCCGGTCAAGAGAGTTATATCATTGTAGGTGCCCCTCTGTGGTTCAAGCGCACTGCAAAGTGCACTT
The DNA here is from genome assembly GCF_013339695.2 of Rhipicephalus sanguineus. Taxonomy (NCBI): domain Eukaryota; kingdom Metazoa; phylum Arthropoda; class Arachnida; order Ixodida; family Ixodidae; genus Rhipicephalus; species Rhipicephalus sanguineus. The sequence continues at coordinate 337,607 of NW_023615545.1, read as the reverse complement.
GACGTTGTCCTAAAGTATTAAATCTCATGTGAATATAGCCTTTTAGCGGCTCGGCGGTAAACCAAAAAGGCTATCATGCACTTGCGCGTTGTGCTTAGGTGCATAACTTCGGGACTGTCGTTTATAGGTAACGTCACGAGCTTTAGTTGTGTATGGTCCTCGTCACACTACACAGAAATATTTCTGTCAAGTCATGTCTAAATCGCAAAACTGAGTTGCCTTGCGCTATTTTAACTTGTGGCGAAATTTATGCAAAAACTCCCGTGTACATAGATTAGGGTACCCGTTAAAGAGCCCCCGATGGTCAAAATTATTCGAAACGGCGTACTTTGCATTTATGTCGTAGTAATTTCACGCGAAGCCACATCTTTTTTGCTTTACATTACCTTGGACGTTTGCGTTGCGTTGTAATAGACTGGCGGAGAGCAGCGGACAATATTCGCGTGAAAAAAGGTACTGTGGTCCCGTGAAATAACCGGGCCTTTCTTCCATTACTCTCGTGCAAGTAATTAATCGAAGAAAGTTCCGTGCTGTACAGTTACCTTTGTGTACTGTTACTGGAATAAAAACAAGCGTGTACGTGTTAAACGCTTCTGTAGCGCTAAAGCGCTGTCAGCCGCGTAGTTTTGCTCAGTAAATCTATCAACTGTGCTACATTGGAGAACTGAAAAAGAAATGCGGATGAACATTTGAGCACGCAGTGCACACAGTGCTATTTGAACTCATCGTGCAGGAATGCGGGTTTTCTTATTGTTAGGAGGTATCCAGATGAACAAGAAGGAAATACTTAAATCAGTCGCGCTACAGCAGTGCGTTGTAGGTGGAACACAAGCTGAACATGTACAAATCAAACAACGAGAAAACGTCATTCATTGGGAAAACGCCGACTGTTGCCGAAGGTGAGCAACCCCGTTCGTTGGCAGAATGCGCTTCTCTCACAAGTAATAGTAACGCTCGGCGCGCTTCATGCATTATTTCAGGAATGAAGGGCGCACATATCACCAGAAAGCTGCAGTCAACGCATTTTATTTGCCGGAAATCGGGTCAGATCGCTCACAAGGAAGCGTTGTGTGCGTTTGTATACGCGCCAACAACCCCCTATTCGCGGCGAGATCGACCTATAGGTGGCAGCACCGTCACCCCGCTAGTGTGGATACTGGTTTCGTGTGGTGTGTGTAGAAGTGCACGGGGCTTCTGTTTTCACATCGTGATTTTGTGTTCCGTACCCGCAAAAACTCTTCGTTATCGATGGTGTGGTTTTGTTCGGTGCCACAATGCCGCACATACTGCACAGAGCCAGGGATAAGCTTTCATTTTTATCCCACCGACGCGGAACGTCGCCGACTGTGGCTCGTTAGGCTTCGTAATGGCTGGACGCCTTCCAAGTACGCGATGGTGTGCAGCAAGCACTTCGACGACGGTGCATTCGCAGACGAGAAAGAATGGTGAGTAGTCAGCAATAACCTCACTAACGTGTGCATTTATATGCTTGTTGCTGCTGTGCACTACGAGCGTGAAGACGGTCGCAGTAAGCGAACGCTCGGGGAAGCTTCCTTGTGCTTTGATTTTCCTACACTTCCGCAGGAAAATTAAGTGAGAAATAATCGAGAAAGAAGAAAATTAATTCATGGAATTTATTCTTTGTCATTCATGTACCGTCTGCGCTGTGAATGCAAAGTTTGTTCGCGCTTGGCTATGAGTCTGTTTAAACGAGAGTCCCCGAGCCCTTTTGTAGTTCGCGCATGTTCCATTGTGTTTACACGGCCGCGAGAACAGTTCTCAGTATTCCGCAGGGCAGGTACGTGCACCGAAACGCGGCAAGTGTGTATGCATGATCTGGTGCATAGTGAAGGGTATCGTTTTATGAGGCCTTACTCGCCAAGCGAGCGATGAAAATGCGCCAGCGAGTTCATCGCCACTGCTGATCTTGATGAATGTATTTTTCTCGCTCGCTCTCTCTTTTTTATGGGTTTTCGCAGAAGAGATTGAGGCCTGACGCACTTCCGACAATGAACTTGCCAAAGCGCAAATTTGACAGGCATAAGCTACCTCGCAAGTACACGGGTGTCTTTGTACACATTTCGCCACAAGTTATAATTGCGCAAGGCAACTCAGTTTTGCGATTTCCGTGTCATTCCATTTTCTGTTCTGTTTAGGGGAAAATTTAAGTACCGAAGTGTCAGACGTGACATGACAGAAATATTTCTCTGCAGTGGGACCAGGACCGTACACAACTAAAGCTCGTCGCGTAACCTATAAACGACAGTCCCGAAGTTATACACCTAACCACAACGCGCAAGTGCATGAGAGCCTTTTTTTTTTAACCACCGAGCCGCTAAAAGGCTATATTCACATGAGATTTAATACTTCACATCTTTAGGACAACGCCAAGTGCACTTTGCAATGCGCTTGAACCACAGAGCGGTACCTACACTGATATGACTCTAGTGAACGGACGGTACGACGATTACACACAGCACTCTCGACAAGTGCACTCACTGATCTTATTACAGTACATATACAGCCGATCAAGGCCAAATGCTTCTTTATATGTTGTTAGGCATACGTACGAGCGGTTAAAGTTGCACCAACGCAACGGAACAAACCACCTATTGAGGCCCTGCACGACGTACGCGCACATGCAAACACAACGCGGCTAGCAGACGACGCATCGAGCAATCCACACTAGGCGCGCTTCAGCCAGTAGCCGCCAGGCGGCGACTCCGCTCGATCTCGCGGCCAATCTATACTAGCGCGACGACGGTGCTGCCACCTGTAGCCCGATCTCGCGGCGAATACATCGCGTTCGGGAGAACGTTTCTTGATGTGAAACAGCGTACCAAGTAATTTACAAGTTACGCTAACTCCTATAGCTGTGAGTGTAAAGCATTCAGAAAACAAATCCCATTGTAAAGTTCTGCCAGTTTGAGAAATAGAGTTTGGAATCCTAATTCGTACTCAGCGCACGCAAACTTGCACGTGACGTGGAAGACTACCCAAGCTGTCTCTTTTCGTACGCCAAGAGGCTGGGATGGCATGCTGCGCGCTGTCTTCTCTAGTTATAGTAATGTGTTACCGGTTGGACCGAGAGCATATTTTCGATGAAATCACCCCTGAAGGTTGGGAATGCATACCTAAACAAGGTTCCGCAGCCGAAGTTGGTAGGATGCTGTCAGCGACACGAAGAAGCTGTGGAAAAGCTGCTAATTTCAAACTCCGTGAGGCTGAGGCTGCGCGTGCACCCGCGTCAAGTCGCGGCGAAGGGAGCTAATAGGCATGCAAGCCAGACATGTGCAGGGGTGAGCCTGCAGTGAAGTTTGAAATCGTGTGTTGGTGTATTAGGCACAACTGAGACATTTTTGTTTCTCTTTGTGATGTATATTATGTTCTTCTTTCGCTTGTCAAGTAGAGCCGGAGAGGTATATTGCTATCTTACGTGTTGAAATTTATTTGTCAATTTGCTAGCTTATTATCTTTTGCCTCAGGAGTTCTGCCAAATACGTGTGACAATTAAATGATAATAGATAACAAAAATATGCAATTGGATCAAAATATACTGACAGCAATCACGTATTGGTTGGTTACCTTTACTGTCGACATTTCCTCAAGCAACTTTATTGCTGCATAATGACTCTTTTGAACCAGCACAGCTTCGGCGAGCAAATCTTCCTGAAGAGCGGAAATGCCACGTAATATGGTGATTCGAACCTCAATTACCCATTGCTCTACACTCAAGCCAGAGCAACGCGTTATTTTACACCCGCAGAACATCAACCGGTGTCATACGACGCGGTTTTCGTTTTGGAGTAAATAAACTATCGCGCCACAGGCGGTTGCAGGGCGTTTAAAGGTGGTTTCAGGCAGCAGAATATCATCGCGTGAAGCGGCGAATTTCATAGTGCTGTTAGACTGTAAACTAGCAAAAATAATATTTAATAAACCGCGATAACACATTAATGCATTTCCGGAGTATTATAGTCTTTGCAAACCGCCTGCAAACAGCTCACACGCGCGCCGTCAATGCGCCCCTAGATCGGAGCCGGCGTGAAAATGGCGGACGCCGTAGCAGACGACGCGGTTGTCTCCACTCCCTACGGAGCTGCGGGCAAGTAGGACCTCGAGGCGCTCTAGGCCAGCGTAAAGCGGCCAGCGTCCACTTGCCCGCCCCCCGGTGGCTTTTTCCAACGCTGCCGAGCTTCACGCGCATGGCCAATGCAGCGTCTGTTATCCTGGCGCCTGCTTCCACGGGACCTTCAACGTTCAAAATTCGCGCGATGACGCTTGCCGTAATCGCGCGGATTGAGAAAACCACAATACATAAAAAAAGCACGATGACGATATTCGCTACCACCAGCGAGCGCGAACCTCAGTCGCCGAGTGACAACCGCAACGCATGCGACGAGAGGCCGGTTGCGCTGCTCGACTGTGAGTCAGCAGTTCTGTTGCACTGAAAGGGTGCACACATACAAGTCGCTTGGCTGTGCTTGATAACCACGAACTGTCGAAAGAGCGTGCTGCCCTTCTTCTCATCCCCTGCCTATTCAATATATTTCGTCCGATGATATTGTCGTTGGCTCCGACGGGTTTCTTAAAGCAAGAACGCGTCCTTTAGCGCTGCCGTTTTTGTAATGTGAAAAAACTAACTTTGAGAAAATAATGCAAGCTTGGCAGGCGGTGATGACGATCGCGGGTTTCCGAATGTGCGGAGTCTTGACGTCCCTAATTTTTGTTGGCCTCAATTTATAAAATCAATATTTTGCGCTAATATGTGAAGACGCCTGGCCGCTTTATATTCGCTGCCACAGACATTTTTCTTGAAAGCTCAATAAGCAGCAGAAGTAAAGGAAGAATACCTTTGCAAGCAGAATATTGTTCGATGATCTTATAAAGAATGGTTTTAATAAAGTCGTTTTAGTTTTAACAGCGCGCTTTTTGTTTCTAAATAACATAACTATACGTCGGAAAGTGTATTGACTTACGCATGACATGCTACACAGGCCGCGTTTCCCTCTCTGCTAAGTGTTGGTGAAAGAGTAATGAAACAAATTAGATTCATATAAAGTATCGAGAAACTCGCCTTCTTGTTTGACTGCCTATGCTGGTCTGCAGAACTGTAGGAGGTCGCGGCTTGAAACCCGGCTCTTGCGGCCAGCTTTATTCGGGACAGAATAGCGCGTTTCTATTTTTACAGGGTAAAGTTCTCTAAAACGCCCCTCGTCAGGACCCGTTTAATATATTGATTACGAGCTGAAATATTTCATTTATGTGAGCAAGGGACCTGGAAAGGTCTCGAAAAGCCGTTTTATTTTTATTCTCTGTGTCGCGTGTTTGTTTACCGTAAGACAACGTAGCACCTCACCAGGCGATGTTTGGGGCAAGCTGCGCAACATTTCACGAATGTCTTTTTTTTTTGGTCAATAAGTTCGCTGTTCACTATTGCAAGAGTAGGAAGGCATTGAACTGCCGTGTTACCGTGCCGCCAGAAGGTAAACATTGCTGTCAACGCGGGCCATGTCCGCCGCGGTGGAGCAGTGATTATGGTGCTGGGCTGTTGACCCGAAGGTCGCGGATTCGATCCCGGCCGCGGACGTCTCATTTCGATGGAGGCGAAATGCTAGAGGCCCGTGTACTGCGCGTTATCAGTGCACGTTCAAGAACACCAGATGGTCGAAATTTCCGGAGCCCTCCACTACGGCGTCGCTTATAATCATATCGGGGTTTTGGGACGTAAAAACCCAGATATTGTTATTAACGCTGGCCTTACGTTTGCCAAGGCGATGCAGGTAAAGAACTCTGCAAGCGGAGTTCTTTCCCTGCCTTCCCTTACGTATCGTAGCCAATGTGCCCTGTTTTGCTTACATGACGAGCCCCACCTTCTATTTGTTTTTCTTCGCGGCGCCTTTAGAGTGACCGCATTGAGAGTATCGCAGTGGGAGGTTAACGAAGTCACGTGCTGTAACAAATGACGCTAAAAGCAGTGTGCCGTAGTGCGCGACTCACATCTCGCAGGAAGTGTGGCCCCCTCTGAGATGCACGGAATACCTTTTATTATTTTCATAATTGGTAGACGCGATGTTCACCTACTAATGTACTGACCTAATTGGTCAGGAATCTTAGATGATCAAATTGTATGGTGTCCTCGCATCCCTCATTATCATCGTCTCAATCATACAGTAATGTCAATAAACACTTCGCACCGTCAGAGGGTGCTAAGTAACTATCACTCATTAAGGCGAGAGCGTTGTATGGCTCGTGATTTTAAAAATCCGGCTCGCGAACACCATTGGTACCAAAACTCGAGTGGGCCGATACCCGGAGGCTGTGCAACAACGGGTGAGGTGGAAAATGCCTCGGGTGAGGGTGGGATGACCAATGCAATTGACTAAGGACGTTAAAGTAATTTATTTAATGAATGTCTCTCCAGAGCATAGCTTACTGTGGTCTCCTAAGCGTCAGCTATAGGGGATAACTTTTATTATAGCGCCACCGACATAATGTGTATCCGCCGTGGGAGCGATTGGCAGATAAAGTGGGCGCTGCTAAGCGCGGGGTAGCGGGTTCGATTGCCTGCCATGGCGGCCGTATTCCAGTGGGGACGAAATGCAAGAACACCCGCTTACTTTGATGTAGGTGCACGTTCAAGAACCCCAGGTGTTTAAACCTATTACAGAATTCCCCACTGCGGCTTGCCTCATAATGACAATGTGGTCATGGAACGTAAAATCCCTTAAGTTATTATTATTTACATAGGCCGCTCGGCGACAACAGAAATAATACGCGAAAAACAACCACGTACACACGCTTCGTCATTAACGCGATAGTGTCACATACCGAGTTTTGCCTAAATTAATGTTGTGCATGTTCTATCTGCTTATTTTAATAATTCGCAAGTAGCCACGTGAATGCGCACGTGGACACTTCGGTATTACAGATGCTCTTGTCGCAGGATAAAAGAAAACCATATATAAAGGGAGAAGGTTATGATATTCCTCTAGTTTTGCTTGCTTTGCTCGCTAGGCCATCTTCTGGCGCTGCTGTCGCATGCGAAAAGCTACACCGCAGTGTGTATTTTCACGGGGTACAAGTCAAGCTTCTCCTGGTCTTTGTATTTTTTTTCAGTCATATTGCAAGATGAGAAATCCAAAACACGACTAGACGCTTAAGACGAGTGCGGTTTAAACCACAATGCACTGCGCAGGAAACATTCAACCAGGTTGAATATAAAGGCTTAAAGCTTTCATTTTTGGTAATTCAATTTACGTAAACCAACACTCTACCAGTATCAAGTGTTGTTAATAATAATAAAGTTAATACTAATAATAAAAATAATAATAATATTAGTATTAATGGTAATATTAGTAATAATAATAATATTAATAATAACAATAATGGTTGAGCTTTAACGTCCCGAAACCACAATATGATTATGGGGGACGCCGTCGTGGAGGGCTCCAGAATTATTGACCACCTGAGGCTCTTTAACGTGCGCCTAAACCTAAGGTTCATTTCAGTATTTTTAAATATGGTTCGTCGACGCCCCAATTCCGTAGCGCCCGCGTAACTGCTGATACTCGACCGAATCAAATGCCTTCTCGTAATCTATGAAGGCTACATATAGGGGTTGATTATATTCCGCGCTTTTCTCTATCACCTGATTGACAGTGCCAATGTGGTCTATTGTCGAGTAGCCTGTTCGGAATGCTGCTTGGTCCTTTGGTTGACTGAATTCTAATGTTGTCCTAATCTTTGTAAACAGCTTGTAGACAACGGACAGTAAGCTGATCGGTCTGCAATTTTTCAAGTCCTTGACGTCCCCTTTTTTATGGATTAAGATGATCTTAGTATTCTTCCAAGATTCGGGTACCCTCACCGTTAAGAGAGATTTTTTATACAGGGTGGCCAGTTTTTATAACACAGTCTGTCCACTCTTTCAACAGATCTGATGTTACATGATCCTCACCAGGGGCTTTGTCTCTTTTCCCCTCCAAGGCGGTCTTTATTTCCCCTGTCGTTACCGCTGGGATGTCCGATTCCTCTGGGCTACTACTACTTCTTACATTATCTTCCTGGTTGCCCTGCCTAGTGTACAGATCTCCGTAAAACTTCTCAGCTGTTTAAGCTATCCTACCCTTGTGTTAGTGCCTTTGGCTTCCTTGTCCCTTAGTACATACATCTGGTTTTTGCCTGTGCCCAGTTTTCTCTTCACCGCTTTGAGGCTTCTTCCGTTCTAGAGATGACTAATAGAAACATGGGACGAAGTTACTCACGTGCGAGCCAGGCAATGCCCCCTGCCCCTACACCATAAATTCAGTAAAACAATACAATTCGGCTTCCTAGATAAAGTTCAGGAGCGTTCTATGCTATTCGCGGATCCATTTGGAATCAACGTCCATCGACACTGTCGACCAGCTCAAGGTGAGGTTGTGATACTCAAAGAGCACTCCAGAGAGTATAGTCGGCTTTTGCTAAAATAAAGTACACATTGAAGTATAAAGTATACTGAAATAAAGTATACATAGACCGCGTGCGCGTCGCTCGCACCATATATGCATCAAATGATAAGCTTTTACGACACTTCGTTGATACTTACTGCAGTTGTGGCATTTTAGAAACGCTGGTTGTGCTTTCGCGTGTTGGCTAGCAGGTGAATGTATTCCGCAGATATGTATAGTCGTGAGCAAGACGACCTGCAACTCTGAAATTGCCTTTTAAATAGGCCATAGCGGCTAAACGCAGCGAGCAAGCGCAAAAGTGTTCACGACACCAAATGCTCAAACGGAAATGTGTCTATGGCGATTCAGTGCGTTACATTTACATTAGTACATTACAAGTATTCGTACACTAAACATTAATTCGGTGTTCGGCTCATATTGATGACAACAGAACGTCTTGACGGCATAGGCACGCGGTAACACACACGCCGTTTAAGTGCTACGTCCGATATACAAACATACGCTCGGCAATACCTACACTGACTGCGTTATTCCTTTCACATTTCATGCGTAGAGATACATGCAGATGCGTTCGGATATGTGAATTGTTTTACGATGTAAGAATATTCAACGTGTTCTTTTCGTTTCGTGCTCTCACTGCGACAACGAGCAGCGGGAGACCGAACGGCTGGCTCGCTCGATGTACACACTTTTTCCATAGTGCTTCACGCTCCCGCGGGGCATTCTGGGATTGCTTGAAAAAAGGTTTATTAGCAATAATCTCCCAATGCATTCAACCTCTTTCTTTAGGCTATCATCTGATGCTTTGCAATCAAATCCCTCAATTAATTTTTGCTATATATCTGCACTTAATTATTATTTGCCTGTAACTATCAATTTTATTAATTACTCCTTTAAATTGCAGAAGGGTCTCTTGAAGGGCCAGTTGGTATACCTGTTACTGCGTTGAAAACAGCGCGAAAACGGGACGGAGGGTAACAAACAACACAAGCGCTGTTTTAGTTTTCTTATCATTCTCATTTTCGCTCTTTTCAAACGCAGTAACATGTAGCAACTGGCCCTTCAAACACAGCCTTCGCAATTTCTTTCTCTTGTATCAGGCTCTTTCGCACCCAGTGCTTTGTATAACTCATCAATGTACCAGCAATTGTATTGTTTTAAATGCGAAGCATTTCTTAGTGAACACTTGACACTTTGGGCATATCTATCTATCTATCTATCTATCTATCTATCTATCTATCTATCTATCTATCTATCTATCTATCTATCTATCTATCTATCTATCTATCTATCTATCTATCTATCTATCTATCTATCTATCTATCTATCTATCTATCTATCTATCTATCTATCTATCTATCCGCCTACGTCTGGGTGCTCTCTTGATCGCCTCCTTAACTTGGTGTAGACCGAAATTGGCAGGGGAGGGTAAGAGGACTTGACGAATATGACTGTCGGGTCTTGATGTGAATAACTTGAAAATCCTGTCGCGTTCGTGTACCACGGGCCGCGGTGTACGGGTATGCGCCACAGGTGATATCTACCCAGGAACGGCAAAATAGACATTGGTAATTTAAATGCGAGAGCGTTAAGAGAAACCGACATCGGCAGCGTTGACCTGACAAATGGAAAGAATAACAATTAGGATCCCAGCAGAAAGCGAACCCAAGCACAATTCTGCGTGGCAGTCAGGCATTCTACCACGTAGCCACGCCAGGGCTACAAACTGGTTTGGAAAAACGGACTATGCAGGCGTAATGTCGGTGCAACATCCATTGTGGTTTTGGTGCTGGGTATCTAATTTTACAAGAAAGCAATAAACACTACATATGCATCCCTACGTTACAGGTGTCATATCGGATTAATTTATGTGGTTCCAGTGTTGGCTCCACTTTTATATCAGTCTAATAAACCTTACATTTGTATTCCTATGATTCAGTAAGCTATATTGAAGCATTTCTTGACCCCTGCGGAACACATTACGAAAGTTACGTATGATATTCACATGACTGCAGCATAAAGTGCACTTAGTTTCGATAATACTGACTTATGTGCTCTTGTGCCCCGCCACGGTGGTCTAGTGGTTATATCGCTCGACTGCTGACCCGAAGGTCGCGGGATGGAATCCCGGCCGCGGGGGCTGCATTTTCGATGGATGCGAAAATGTTTGAGGCCCGTGCACTTAGCTTTAGGTGCACGTTAAAGAACCCCAGGTGGTCTAAATTTCCGGAGCCCTCCACTACGGCGTCTCTCATAATCATATCGTGGTTTTGGGACGTTAAACCCCAGCAATTATTATTATTATTATGTGCTCATGTGCTCTAACGTGAGGGCTGACGTTACGTCGCACCATAAGTTACCCTGTAAACGCCAGTATTGTCTACGTGCCTGGTAAGCCCACAATGTGCACACAGCTACCACACTTGCAAAAGCACGTCGATCCACCTTGTAACGCTTGGCTCAAAGCCATAAAATACAGCATAAAGGTCCTCGATGATTGCTTCGCATGAAATCGATTCCGACAACGCGTGAGGTCTGCCGAATTTTTTTCCTTAGCCTTTGTCCAGTTTTCGCGCTGTTTTCAAAGCAGTGCTCCTTTAAATCGTGATCTCTCGTAAATGTTTCTTGTGGCACATGTCAGTGATTAATGCCACCTATATTAAACGAATAATTGTAATTGATTACGAGTTAATGATATTTATCGCTGCTAATAATTAACGATATTCTATTATTTCCCGCCATCGTACTATAACTGCATAGATTCATACTGCCACGAGCGTTTCTTATCACTTTTGCTGTACTCGGTTTTCGCCCACAAAGACTGTCAGCAACGCTCAGCGCAAACCGCGCCTCATTGTTTGAGAAGCTTCGCGATTATTGTAGATAGTTTTGTTAAGATTGCGCGCAAGTCGCGAACACTCGAGCTTATTCTAGAGCTTGCGTGACTACCAGCAATAACGCTGGAATATACGACGGCACATGTATAAATGCCGACGCGCTTCACCGCTTGTCAGTTGATCGATGGTCGACGCTCTGTTCGCCGCAATCAGTGCATACCGTGTGTATTGCTGTAAATTAACTTTCCGCTTCTCGGCCACAAGTACGGGCAAAGAGTTTCATCTTGGACACGTCGCCTGCGGTCGTCGTCGATGTCACGACTACGTGACAATATACTATCTATATTAATTATGTCCTACACTGACAGCTTTCACCCCTACATTTAAAATATGTTGAATTCTTCGTCACCATTCATTAGTCATTCACTTCATGCCAAGGTGCGAATGCAGATCAACATTATAGTAAGTCATTCCTAATGTGAATTCTGGGCTAACCTCATTTTAAAAATTCGCGCAGCTTTCACTGAGTCGCGCAAGGCTGGGCTAGAGGGGAGCTGGTCGTCACTTGGCTGGTCCTGGCTTGACCAGCCAAGTGTCGACACGTGCATTCACACGCCGATGCACGACGTGTTCACAGGATCACATTGTAAATCACGAGTATAGACTATGTGTTGATAGGGTTCGATTGGGTATCGCTTGGCAATCGCAACACTACGTCGGTCACACCAGTAAATCAAAACACCAAATTAATCACAAGTACAAATAACAAGTAAATCACAACACCAAATGAATCTGCTTAAGCAGATTAATTATAATAATTAGTTTAATAGCATTGTAACGGAAAAACAGCGCGAGAAGACAGGGACGAAAGGGGCACACACACAACGCTCGTGTGTGTACCCCTTCCGTCCCTGTATTCACGCGCTGTTTTTTCGTTACAATGCTACCAAACCAACAAGCCCACCGAACTGCAATAGCTTAATAGGCCTTAGTGGCACATTGGAGACTTGGTCTCGATTAGCTTGCATCCCAAGTCAGACTAGCCTTAATTATAACTTAATTAGCTTAATTAACCTTTTTAGTTTAATTAGTGTAATTTGTCGAGGCTCGGCCTCGACTAGCTTGCATTAGAAGTCAATATAAACCTAATGACCTAATTAGCATAATTAACGCTAATTAGCCCAGTATTATTTAGTCTTAATTAGCATTTGCCGAGCGCGGCATGACTATGCAACAAGAATCTCAACTCGTCCTAATTATGGTTAATTAGCATTTGAGTTAATTATACCTGGCTAAATAGGCTTAATTAGAGTTGGCTATGATTCACTTGGCTTAACTAGGCACAGTTATGCTGAACACGCCGACATAATGATGGTTGTGTACATCGCTATTCAGACAAAGGGTGGGATAACAGCTCTGCTGTAAAAATAAATATTTTAATTGTGCTGCAGAGTCCTTAATTGCCAATTAGCAAAACATTCTAAATGTATTCAGCCTCTCCCTCTATGATTTCATTTGATGCATTACAATGATATCGTCCTATAAATTTATTGACCATCTACCCACACTTGATAATTGCCTACAACAATCACTAATAAACGATATGTTTCTCTTGCATAAAATTTCATTTGCCACCTTTAATCACTCGGTTCCATAGATTTCCCCCAAAATCATTCCTGACTACTAACCATCGATCACTACCACTAAAGATAATTGCTTGTTATTATCTATCCCTGATCGTAATTTCATACATTGAATACCGTAATTATTTTATGTACGTATGCTTCTGAAAGCCTTCTACTATGAGCCTAAAATTGATGATTTCATCATTACAAGTGATGACTTATATGGTCAGGGTGCAAATGTGCATAATGTTGCTGAGTAAACCTCAGTCAGTGTGAATACTTGCGGGTACGTCATTGTCAATTGTGTTAATTATCCATAATAATTAGGCTAAAAGACCTCTAATCACGCATTAGCAACTTGAGATTATTACATCTAATTAAGCTAAAATACCCCTAATAACTAACTAGCAACTTAAGATTCTTATATCTTTCATCCTCTTCGTCTGCACAACGCGATCCTCCGATTAGTTTATTTTTATTTACCCCTTTCCTATTTAACACTAAGAGTAAGTATTAATAATTCCAGAGTACGATTACCATCTCTTTAATACCTTTTATTAGTAATTAGCTATAACAGTAGCTACTGCTAGTTACATGCGATAGCCATCTAGTATCAATGGTGTACGTTGCAATACTAGCTATACATATATACGTATATGATACATGTCCTTCCGCTTTCACCAATAAGCTTTAAATAAATTGTTAAATTCATTAGTACCTTTGATTACATATACTCAATAGAGGAGGATTGGCATGCGTATCAATGTCTCTTGTTAATTATTACTTGCTTTGAATTACGAGGAACTATTCTCGTTTTTGATAATCTGCTCTAATTAACCTACGATTTCTCATTGCTAATTATCAACGGAAGAACGCCACAGTATTCATACCCTCCATATCTTGAGCAGCTTCAAGAAAAACAAACTTGTATAAAACCACTGACATTTTCCTGTGTTTTCGGGCCACCGAAAACACTACGAAGCGCATGCACCCCTATAAGGTGGTTGCGCTGCAATGCACCTTTTTATAAAAGTTCCCGTCGAACCTTGGAAACTTCGCCAACATCAGCCAAACTTCGCAGGTACGAAGACTGAATCGTCTAGATTGAATCATTTTAGTGATTTAAGCAGGTGAGGGCGAATTGTTTTTATATAATTTTTTAAATTCTCTCCTATGGAGTTTCACATAGCACATAAAAGTGGTTCTCGAACCCAGGAAGTTTATGAGAATAAAACAAAACTTCTCGCACTGTGAGATGATGACTCCCAGTTTATATGGACGAAGTGATTTAAGCTTATATTGAGGCGTTGCACTACAATTAATGTTTGAAGGTCGTTTCCCATTCAGTGACGCGTCCACTCAGCAGCCAACGCAACAGATGGCGCTAGTTGTCGATGTCCCGAATTCCTGGACATGGCAATTCTGTTAGTGCCACATCTACAGCAACGTGCGCGATAAACACTCCTATGTGGAAAAAGCATTGCCTTTTATTTGTAGATACTCTCCCCGAAAACAATCATTCTAAGGTGTATCCGTTTTGTTGCGTTAGGTACACTTGCCTAGCCGGAGCCAGTGGAGAGACATACCCATAGGGCCAATGGGGACGTTTTTCCGCTTCCGGCGACGGTGGCGGTGTCTGGGAGCGGCGGTACTTGACTGGATTTCTGAAATCAGCTGGAGGCAAGCCAATCCGAAAGGGAAAAAAAATCCAATATGGCCGCGCCCGTTTGCGGTCGCTTGCTCGCTCCTGGTGCCGCCGGCCCCGCGGCCGCGACGTCGGTACGAGCGTTTGCGCACTGAAGCCCCAACCACTGGCATGCGCCTAGGCGTCAAATGCGCCTCTCGGCGTCGGTCGCGGAGGGCTGTACGCGTCCATACGCCTCGAGGCGCGAGGGGTCAAGACGACTTTGATATTTTCGCCTACGTCACCACGCGTACGGCGCGCCAACCAATCAGAGGCCGCGATACCTCTGAGCGCTATGCCTAATGGCCGCCGCTTCGAAGGCACCTCCGAGTGCAGGGCAAGCACGGAAACTACTGTCGCAAACGCTCCTGAGTGACCGCGTCGTCATCCAGTACGCTGACGACACGGCGAACGACCGCGAGTGCTACCAGTGGGACGCGGTTTCGTGCCGAGTTCGAGTGACGCCAACAATTCCAGCGAATGCCTGCCGGCTGCCCTTGCCCCGGTTTTGAGTGCGATCGTTGACCGAGTGAAAGCATCGTACCGACTACTGCAGCATGTCGCTGCTCCTGTGCTTTGATCTGTGTTTATCTGTCCTCGGAACGGGTAGTAAACGTGCTTCGGAGGTTTCAAGTCCTGAACGTGAGCCCTCGCCTACCGCGAAGTATATTCAGAGCGGTGTCGTCTGCATTACGCGTAGGCCTCTACCGTCGAGATCGTGTGAACCATGTGTGCTCATGTGATCGTGTGCTCATGTGAGGAACTTTGGCTTAAGGAAATTGATGGTAGTTGTTTCCGTCGCAACGTACCCGCTATATATGACGCCCGACATATGGCGTGGCGCTTACGCAGGGAGTTTTTATCTGCAGTGTGTTTGTTTTCAACATCGGCATTCGCCTCATCATTGCCGAAAGCGAACCTCGCACTTGTCAACACATTTCGGTGATGTGACAACGTACACGAGTGGATTTGTGGATTTTATGACGCTGAAACATTGGTTGACTTCGGTGCAAATCGTTTGCGTGTGTTGCCAAGCTAACAACAAGTGTGCGCGTGTTAGTAGCAGTGTGACGTGATTTCGTGCCGGGTACCAGCGACGCCGACACATTCAGCTGTCAGCGGTCTCATTTACATTCATGTATAATATTGGAAGCTCAAACGTGCTCGAGTGTGGTGATCAAAAAAGAAAGTTGCCTGAGTAAGTGCTGCTTGTGTTGCCTGCTATTTCACCTGACTCTGGTACTGCTTCTCTACCGTGCTACTACACTTTAGCACATGCCCAGTTGCACATACCTTGTTTTGCAGGTTGTCTATTCTGACTCACACATTCTCCCTAGTCTATTCTGATACTAATAGACTAGGCAGAGTGCGAACAATGGCGCTTCCCCATCGTTTTACAGTTTTTTAAAATATAACACGTTTCGTTTACAGCTGGACAGCTAACTGAAAAGCTCGTAAGTGACAAGCACCTCCATTAAAATCTGAGGTGCACAGTGACACGATAGTAAAAAGAGAACAGCATGTCACCGCGCGTATGTACAGAATGAATGAAAGTGCAAGATTACTGGACTGCACTTTGTTTAGAAGGAATTAAAACTGTGCTTCATCTGCAACCACCAACACTTGTGAGACCATTCAAAACTACGCATATATTTATCGCTTCCTCCAGATTGATTTCAGCTGAAATAATTATTTGACGATTTCAAACGTAAAATCCTTGTATGTATGACAACCGAATGGGCATTCAAGCTCCCTTGGACATCCGAATAAAATCCGAACGTCCACGTCCTAAGCAGTTGTCCAGGGGACATCCGATCGATATCAATGTCGGATTCAATTTTTAAGTCCGTTTGCTTTTCTCCATCGGACGTACTCCGGACATAAGGTGCAGGATATATCGCCAGTCGCGTACGATTTTAACTTGTTTCGGGCTTTATTTGCGAACTTCTGGTTTTCGGTACTTATGAATCAAGGATGTCTTTGAGGGCCATCATGCGCGCAATAGGTCGAATTTTCAACAGAAAATGTAATGTACATAATTCACTACGCCTTTTAAGTACTTATAATACAGCAGCCAAGCCTATATATCGCTTTGAAAAACTCCTCGGTCATTTCTTACAGCGCAGAAAGCGCGCCACGCCCGAGACAACCCGCACGCTGCCAGTATGGCCACCACGGGTGTTTATTGGAAGCTGCAATCATTGTCGAGGATTAGCATTATGCTTTAAATCATTTTTATTGGCGCGGAGCAAGGGAACAAAGGCGGCGAATGCGCCTCCCCTGTAGTATATTGTGAAGGTCCAAGCTCATGGAGCGCTTAATAATATTGTTCTGGAAGTATTAAGGGAAATAAATTTTAAGTAAATGTATTTTCTTTTATAAAAATTGGCCGCATATCTGCGTGCTTCGCTGCAAATGTCGTCGAAAGACGATATCTTCTGCAGGCCGTACTACGTGAGTCCGCCTCTTCCTCTATGTTGAATCGCCGCATCTGGCTCAACGTCGAATTTTCAGCACAACACAAAAAACACTAGCATTTTCAGCGCAGCCTCAGAAACACTACGTTCTTTAGAATTACGTGTCTATATATTTTCTACTAAAGGAAAGCACCATCCAATACTTACGTATTGATCTTGCGCCTCAGATATGCGTAATATTTGCTTTTTGATCGAGAATGTTCGCAAGTATGAACCCCGCTACCAGTTCAAGGAGGCTGGGCATTCAGAAAGTAGTTAGAGTTTGGCCTGGTGGCTGAATCGGGTGACAGACAGACGGACACCAAAGTATCTGCGTTTGTTCCCCAAGAAAGACTATCGTCTTTAATATTTGACGGTATGGCGTGCAAATTAAGTCACGCCGAGGTGGCGACGCCCTTTAAAACGAATTGCACATATTTTGAAGCAACAAATCTTACTCGATCGTTGCAAGCGACGAAGCGACTACGGTTGATCTGCGGTTGCCACGGGCATTTTTTCCCCTCCATGGCAATGAAAACATAAATACAATAAAAAGGAGCTCCTGCGTCCGTTGAACATCCGCATATCCGCCGTGGACATCCGCAGGACACCTGCTGGATTGGCAATTAGTATGCGCCTTACAGTCCTGCGGATGTCCGCTGTACGTCTATCGGCCATTTGCGGATGACCACTGGACGACCAAAACATCCCGAGGTGGATATTCACTGGACGCCCATCGGAGTTTAAATGCCCAATGGGAAGGACTATTTCATTTCTGTTCAGTTTTTTGTATATGCGCTAACTTAGACTATGCATCTTTGTAAGCATAATTGTAATATCAAGACATTCAGTTTAGCTATGTTAGACAACTTGCCAAAGACTTCCATGCAGTGCTCTGGTGCAGTCCTATGATCGATATCTGTCGCATCATGAAGTTTTAGGCATGGTTTATTACATTAGGAGGGTATTTCGACTACCGACAACGTGCGAAAGCCTTCTACGCAGTGCTCAGTTTCAATCCTATGATCGATAGTTTCGCATCATGAAGTTTCAGGCATGGTTTATTACATTAGAGGGTATTTCGACTACAGAAAACGTGTGAAAGCCTTCTACGCAGTGCTCAGTTTCAGTCTTGTGATCGATATTTCTCGCATCATGAAGTTTCAGGCATGGTTTATTACATTAGAGGGTATTTCGACTACAGACAACGGGCGAAAGCCTTCTACGCAGTGCTCTGCTTCAATCTTATGATCGATACATGTCGCATCATGAAGTTTCAGGCATGCTTTATTACATTAGAGGGTATTTCGACTACAGAAAACGTGTGAAAGCCTTCTACGCAGTGCTCAGTTTTAGTCTTATGATCGATATCTGTCGCATCATGAAGTTTCCGGCATGGTTTATTACATTAGAGGGTATTTCGACTATAGAAAACGTGTGAAAGCCTTCTACACAGTGCTCAGTTTGTCTTATGATCGATATCTGTCGCATCATGAAGTTTCAGGCATGCTTTGTTATATTAGAGGGTATTTCGACTACAGACAACGTTTAAAAGCCTTCTAGACAGTGCTCAGTTTCCATCTTATGACGAATACCTCTCGCATCATGAAGTGTCAGGTGTGGTTTGTTGCGTTGGAGGATATTTCGACTACAGTCAACGTGCGAAAGCCTTCTACGCAGTTCTCAGTTTCAATGTTATGACCGATATCTGACGCATCACGAAGGGTCAGGTGTGGTTTATTGTGTTATAGGATATTTCGACTACAGACAACGTGCGAAAGCCTTCTACGCAGTGCTCAGTTTCAGTCTTATGATCGATATCTGTCGCATCATGAAGTTCCAGGCATGGTTTATTACATTAGAGGGTATTTCGACTACAGACAACGTGCGAAAGCCTTCTACGCAGTGCTCAGTTTCAGTCTTATGATCGATATCTGTCGCATCATGAAGTTTCAGGCATGCCTTGTTATATTAGAGGGTATTTCGACTACAGACAACGTGCGAAAGCCTTCTACGCAGTGCTCAGTTTCAGTCTTATGATCGATATCTGTCGCATCATGAAGTTCCAGGCATGGTTTATTACATTAGAGGGTATTTCGACTACAGACAACGTGCGAAAGCCTTCTACGCAGTGCTCAGTTTCAGTCTTATGATCGATATCTGTTGCATCATGAAGTTCCAGGCATGGTTTATTACATTAGAGGGTATTTCGACTACAGACAACGTGCGAAAGCCTTCTACGCAGTGCTCAGTTTCAGTCTTATGATCGATATCTGTCGCATCATGAAGTTCCAGGCATGGTTTATTACATTAGAGGGTATTTCGACTACAGACAACGTGCGAAAGCCTTCTACGCAGTGCTCAGTTTCAGTCTTATGATCGATATCTGTCGCATCATGAAGTTCCAGGCATGGTTTATTACATTAGAGGGTATTTCGACTACAGAAAACGTGTGAAAGCCTTCTACGCAGTGCTCAGTTTCAGTCTTATGATCGATATCTGTCTCATCGTGAAGTTTCAGGCATGCCTTGTTATATTAGAGGGTATTTCGACTGCAGACAACGCACGAAAGCCTTCTACGCAGTGCTCAGTTTCACACTTATGACCAATATCTTTCCCACCTTAAAGTGTCAGGTGTGGTTTGCTGCGTTACATGATATTTCGACTACATACAACGTGAAAAAGCCTTCTAGGCAGTGCTCACTTTCAATCTTATGACGGATATCTGACGCATCATGAAGGGTCAGGTGTGGTTTATTGCGTTAGAGGATATTTCGACTACAGACAACGTGCGAAAGCCTTCTACGCAGTGCTCAGTTGCAATCTTATGACCGATATCTGTCTCATCATGAAGTGTCAGGTGTGGTTTGTTGCGTTGGAGGATATTTCGACAACAGACAACGTGCGAAAGCCTTCTACGCAGTGCTCAGTTTCAATCTTATGACCGATATCTGACGCATCATGAAGGGTCAGGTGTGGTTTATTGCGTTAGAGGATATTTCGACTACAGACAACGTGCGAAAGCCTTCTATGCAGTGCTCAGTTTCAATCTTATGACCGATATCTGTCGCATCATAAAGTATCAGGTGTCGTTTGTTGCTTTAGATGATATTTCAACTACAGAAAACGTGCGAAAGCCTTCTGCGCAGTGCTCAGTTTCAATCTTATGACCGATATCTGTCACATCATGATGTTTCAAGTGTGGTTTAATACTTCAATATATGCTGTAAAATATGAAGTGTAAACATGTGGTGGATGCACCTGCATATTCATAATAATTTTAATGAATTTGGTAGTGTAGGTATAGAAACCGGGTGACTTATAAACCTTGATGCTACTTCATTTTCTGTCTGTTAGAGCCTTTAGAAAGTTGTTTTCGCTGTTAAAAGCGTGTGGAACAGGACGGGCCCTATGACATTTTCACCAAAAGCGCTGCTCGCAAATTCACTTTGTGAGCCATTCCTAGCAAGAATTATGCGATGTACAGACACCATCATACCACTCATTTTATTTCAGAAAAAAAATCTCTTGCACACTCCCACTACATGAACCAAATGCTGTATAAGTAATTTATAGGTCAATTCTTTTTTTGTTTTATAGACCTGAATGCCTTTCTTAATCGAAACATCACACTGTGCAAGTAAACAATAAGCAGGTGAGTATGTTTTGTGCAATGCGTGGAAGTGTTTAAGGAGTGAGAATAGGCTGTTTATTTATGAGCTCTATGCATAATATGTGGTGAACAGTGCATGTTCAATTATAAGAAAAGTCGAGCCCTATTTGCAGTGCTGCAGTTTACGTGCATTTTGTTGCTAGAAGGGACATAAGTAACTGTGAGTTTCCAGTAATGTTGGTTTCTTGTTTCCATGCTATTGAAAAAAAATTTAGTTAGTGTGTATGCTTGCTCCAGGATTCGAACTTCTCAATGTTGGCCCATGTAATAAACTGTAACTCATATTAGGTAGCTAGAATACTAGTCATAGTGACATCCGTGGTACGCGGGAAAGTCGTCTTTTTGTTAATTATTAGTTGTTATGCTGCGAACTCTTAGGGCACCTCAATTGGACTTTGAAGCAAACGTCTATTTCCTTCTCTCTTTTTTTCATAACTAAAGTACGCGCCAAGAAACGACGTCAAGCCCACCGACGGTGCGGGCGACGCCGCTCCCGTCCGCTTCTTTTTAGCAGCAACAGGAGCAGAACCATTTTCATGAACAGGATGATTATATTCGTGCTGGGCACTAATTCAGACAACGTGAACACGCGTCAACAAGGCGATCGCACAAGCGTCGGCGATCTCGCAAACATCGCTGGTTGTGTCCCGTGATGCAGACGCGAACTTACGTTCGCGGGAGCAGCGCACGCACCGATGTCGATCACTTGTGCATACCGTGGTTGTTACTTTGGTCATTGCGATGTTAATTACTTCTTAAATAGTCAAAACAGTGATGGATTAAGCACAATCAATATTTTAACGACATTCTAATTCGCTTCGATTGATAAAGCACCGTTCTAGGCTGTACATAGACAGTTTTAAACGAAAAGATCAAGCAACACTGTGCCTATTCGAAAAGCCTCTGTGGTAGCCTGGCGAATGGTGGCGAGGGCTGCATAGCAGCCGCTTTCGGCGCTCGCTCGATAAGCAAACAGCGCATATAACTTTCTTCACATAGCATTTTATTGAAGGAAACGTCAATTGCTGCACGTTTAGGCACTATTTGGGCTATAATATCAGTAATAACCACAAAAGAAAACCAAAAAGATTCGAAATACTGCTGTGGTAAAACCTGGATACAGGAATGCGTACATCGAGCACGCGTACCATATAAGTAGGATACGAAAACGCATATTACAATCACATGAGCAGGCTAAGCATATAAAGAAATGCTACATCAGCATAAATAAGTGTACACATACGAATTGTACAGATTAAGTTTAACAGCATGAAGCGAAACATTTCCGTGCATTGAAATATATAATAGCAAAACAAGTTATTCGAATGGTTGGTTCATACTGTGCAAAAGATAATGACGCAACGCAAGCCGAAGAAAACAAGGGGTACAGGAAAAACATCTTTTCCTGTACTTCTTTTTTTTCCTCTGCGTTGTGTCATTGCCTTTTGCACATATACACACACACATACTTTTTCATATATGTACACAGAAAGTGCACCGAACAGTCATACCCTTTGGCTCATGTGGACGAACCAATGGAGCTGAAGTAGATCAACGTCATAATATGCTGCAGTGCTACAGCATATTATTTCGTAAAAGCAGTGAGACACATCTACCATTTGGCTCAGCTATCCCTGATCATGTTTTCCTCCAAGTAAATGTGTTGCAGGCAGGCTAACGTGATGTGAATAGGACACGCAATGCTTTAATTTTCAAGTAATAAAGGGAGAAAAACGCAACAAAGAGTGGTGTAGACTCAGTTGCAGAGGTGACCTTTGAAATGTGTGGAAATATTGTGGTTGTGACTGGTGCACAACAAGAATGATCACAGGTCATTAGTTAAGTTCGAAGTTGTGCGAAATACTCAATGTAACATGAAATATACACGAATATAGGCATCTTATCAAAGAAATAGGTAAAGTGCAAAGTTGAACGCAGCTTCCCTATTATTTTTCTACCAGGTACCATATTGGATCCATCACAATGTCAGAAAATATTCTGAGCAGTACTTAAATTGCAGATGAAGAACGCTGCATATTTCATCATAATATGTCACCATCTAGAACTGCATCCTTGTCATTCGTTGGTTCAGGAAGTGGAATGTCACAGTTAGCAATGTTTAGTTAAACAAGAAACACAGTTGCTCTACAGAAACAGTAAATTTTGAATAGTTTAGTCAGTATGGATACATGCTTCTATTTCAAACTAACATGCATGTCAACCGAGTCGCAGATTCTGCACACACCCCTCTGGAATCCTCACAGAGCTGAGCACTTCATCAATGTATCTTTTATGCCTGTGAATAGCTGACAGCATCAGTTCTTTGTAGTGACACAACAGTCATGACCAGAGGTTTATAACTGAAAAGTGACGAGCCCCTGGGTGCTGAAAATCTTTTGGACTTTGTGAGCACCTTAATCTATGCATGCTTCAACCTGCATGGCCCGTCGTAGTGGTCTAGTGGTTACGGTGCTCAACTGCTGGCCCGAACACAGTGAAATTGAATCCCGGCTGCATGTCAATGGATGCAATATTGTCACGTGGTCGTGACGGCGACGAAGACAGCAGTCGGCGTTTGCAGGATGAAACTGCTTATTTGGCCGAACTTGTGGCCGGAAAATGAGAACTAGAACTACAGCAATACACGCTGTACAATGATAGCGGCGAACAGGGCGTCGTCCGTCGATCAACTGACAAGCGGTCAAGTATAATAATAATAATATCTGGGGTTTAACGTCCCAAAACCACGATATGATTATGAGAGACGCCGTAGTGGAGGGCTCCGGAAATTTCGACCACCTGGGGTTCTTTAACGTGCACCTAAATCTAAGTACACGGGCCTCAAACATTTTCGCCTCCATCGAAAATGCAGCCGCCGCGGCCGGGATTCGATCCCGCGACCTTCGGGTCAGCAGTCGAGCGCCAAAACCACTAGACCACCGTGGCGGGGCGACAAGCGGTCAAGCGCGTCGGCTTTTATACAGGTGCTATGGAACTTTCCAGCAATATCGCTGGTGGCGGCGTTATCTCTCGACAAAGCTAAAACATTCGCGTGCGGCGCGCAATCTTAAAACGATCTACTAAAATCGTGAAGCTTCTCGAACACTGCTTCGCGGCCAGCGTCGAGCGTTGATAACCGTCCTTGCTGGTCAAACTCGAACACATCAAAATAAAAGAAGGAGCGGGCGTGGTATTGGCCCCCTCTGAAAAAGCATCGTCCTGATGCTTGCAACATAACATGGAAAGGAAAAAAACAAGTGCCTACAAAATAAATTAAAACAACAAAGGAAAAAGTAGAGTCCCCAGCTTCGCTAACGCGCAAAAAACGGCTTAAGGCGCACGACATGGACGACTTCAGGTTGTGCGCGGCGTCGCTGGGAGTTCGTAATGCCGTCCGGGACGACCTCGTAGTCAAGAGCGCCGTGACGTCGAAGCACCTTGTATGGCCCGAAGTATCGCCGAAGAAGTTTTTCACTGAGCCCACGTCGGCGTATCGGCGTCCAGACCCACACACGGTCACCGGGTTGGTACTCCATGTGGCGTCGTCGAAGATTATAGTGACGGCTGTCGACCCTCTGCTGGTTCTTGATGCGCAGGCGGGCGAGCTGTCGAGCTTCTTCGGCGCGTTCCAAATAGGCGGCAACGTCGAGATCGTCTCCGTCGGTGGCGGTTGGTAGCATTGCGTCGAGCGTCGTTGCCGGGCTCCTTCCGTAGACTAGCTTGTACGGCGTCATTTGCGTCGTTTCTTGCATGGCCGTGTTGTATGCGAAGGTCACATAAGGAAGGATGGCATCCCACGTCTTGTGTTCGACGTCGACATACTTGGCCAGCATGTCGGCGATGGTCTTGTTTACCCGTTCGGTGAGGCCATTTGTCTGTGGGTGGTACGCTGTGGTCCGACGGTGGCTTGTTTCGCCGTACCTCTGTCGGTGATGAGGACCTCTGGGGCGTCATGACGCAGGAGGATGTTCTCAACCAAGAACTTCGCTACCTCGGTGGCACTGCCTCTGGGTAGGGCCCTTGTCTCGGCGTAGCGGGTGAGGTAGTCGGTAGCTACGACGATCCATTTGTTTCCGGTATTGGACGTCGGGAACGGCCCCAGTAAGTCCATCCCAATTTTCTGGAACGGCCGTCGAGGTGGATCGATAGGCTGCAGAAGTCCGGCTGGCCTAGTCGGCGGTGTCTTGCGTCGCTGACAGTCCCGGCAGGTCTTGACGTAGCGAGTTACATCGGCGACAAGGCGCGGCCAGTAGTACTTTTCCTGTATTCTTGCGAGCGTGCGAGAAACACCCAGGTGTCCAGACGTCGGGTCGTCATGCAGAGCCTGGAGGACCTCTGGTCACAATGTCGAGGGCACTACGAGAAGGGAATCAGCTCGAAGCGGCGAGAAATTCTTCATAAGGAGAACACCATTGCGCAAGAAAAACGACGTCAGTGTTCGCGTGAATACCTTGGGAACAACGCTGGTCCTGCCCTCGAGGTATTCCACAAGGCCCCTGAGTTCTGGGTCCGCTCGCTGTCGTTCGGCGAAGTCTTCGGCACTTATGGTTCCCAAGAAGCAGTGATCCTCCATGTCGTCCTGCGGCGGTGGGTCGACGGGGGCGCGGGACAGGCAGTCAGCGTCGGAGTGTTTTCTTCCGGACTTGTAAACGACGGTTATGTCTAATTCTTGAAGTCGTAGGCTGCACCGTGCGAGGCGACCTGAAGGGTCCTTCAAGTTAGCTAGCCAACACAAGGCGTGGTGGTCGCTCACAACTTTGAAGGGCCGGCCGTAGAGGTAGGGGCGAAACTTCAATGTAGCCCAGATGATGGCCAGGCACTCCTTTTCTGTTGTGGAGTAGTTGATTTCTGCCTTTGATAGCGACCGGCTAGCATAACTGACGACCCTTTCGAATCCGTCGGTCTTTTGCACAAGGACGGCGCCGAGTCCTACGCTGCTTGCGTCGGTGTGGATTTCCGTATCGGCGTATTCGTCGAAATGCTCAAGTATGGGAGGCGTCTGAAGGCGTCGTTTCAATTCTTGAAATGCTTGAACTTGCGACGTTTCCCACCTGAATTCGACGTCGGCCTTCGTGAGTTGCGTCAGTGGCTCGGAGTTCCATGAAAATTCTTTGACGAAACGTCTGTAATAGGCGCACAAGCCGAGAAAACGGCGTACGGCCTTCTTGTCGGTGGGAGTCGGGAAGTCAGCGATGGCAGCTGTTTTCCGCGGGTCCGGGCGAACACCATCCTTGCTGATCACGTGACCCAAGAACAAGTGCTCCTCGTACGCGAAGCGGCACTTTTCAGGCTTCAAGGTGAGTCCGGAGGTCTTGATTGCTTGAAGTACAACTTCAAGGCGCCGAAGGTGTTCGTCGAAGTTTGAGGAAAACACAACGACGTCGTCCAAGTACACGAGGCACGTCTGCCACTTCAAGCCGGCCAGTACTGTATTCATAACCCGTTGAAAAGTCGCAGGTGCTGAGCAAAGACCAAAGGGCATGACCTTGAACTCGAACAGGCCGTCTGGTGTTATAAAAGCAGTCTTTTCTCGGTCTCTCTCGTCGACTTCTATTTGCCAGTAACCGGTCTTGAAGTCCATCGACAAAAAGCACTTTGCGTTGTGTAATCGAACCAGGGTGTCGTCTATCCGGGGAAGAGGATACACGTCCTTCTTCGTGACTTTGTTCAGGCGACGATAATCCACGCAAAAACGTAGAGTCCCATCCTTCTTCTTCACCAGCACCACCGGGGATGCCCACGGACTCTTCGACGGCTGGATGATGTCGTCGCGTAGCATTTCGTCGACCTGTTTCTTCACGGCCTCGCGTTCTTGCGTAGAAACTCTGTACGGGCTCTGACGGAGTGGTCTGGCGCTTTCCTCTGTTATGATGCGATGTTTTGCCACGGGAGTCTGCCTAATTCTTGACGACGACGAAAAGCAGTCATTGTATTGCAAGAGCAGGGTTTTGAGCTCTTCTTGTTTGTGCTTCTGAAGGCTGGGATTGATGTCGAAAGCTGGTTGCGGCGCTTTATTCGTCGGAGTAGGCTCGGGAGAATCGGCGAGGCCGAAAGCATTGCTGGCTTCTACGATTTCTTCGATGTAGGCGACCGTCGTGCCTTTGCTCGCGTGCTTGTGCAAGTTGCTGAAGTTCGTGAGCATAACTGTTGCTTCCCCTGCCTGCAGCTCTGCTACTCCTCTTGCGACGCAAACCTTGCGGTTAAACAAGTGGTGCTGGTCGCCTTCAACAACGCCTTCCACGTCTGCTGATTTCTGAGTGCCGACGGAAATGATGACGCTGGAGCGAGGGGGAATGGTGACCTGGTCTTCCAGCACATTCAAGGCGTGCTTTCTTGGCGGAGTGTGGCGGTAGTGCCTTTTCCGTGGACAGTGTTATTGACTTAGACCTCAGGTCGATGATTGCACCATGAAGGCCTAAGAAGACCATACCAAGGATGACATCTCTCGAGCAACGCGGCAGGATTACGAAGTTCGCGGGATAAATCCGGTTGTTAATGGCGAGTCTCGCTGTGCAGATTCCCTCCGGCGTTACGAGGTGACCTCCAGCTGTCCGGATTTTGGAGCCTTCCCAGGCTGTCCTAACTTTCTTCAGCTTCGTGGCGAACGGTCCACTGATCACAGAATAGTCGGCTCCGGTGTCGACGAGGGCTGTGACGCTGTGGCCATCGATAAGAACGTCGAGGCGCTAGTTCGTCGTCTTGCGTTGCAGTTAGGTCGTGGCGTCGGGTCACGACTACGTGGGTTTGTTCCGCTGCTTCCACGTTGCGTCGTCAGGTCTACTTAGGTCCGCGAGGTTTCGCCGTCAGGGGTTCGCGTCGTGTCCTGAAGCCTTTGTCGTAGCGGCGGCGTCGGCGGCGGAGGGTCTTCGGGTCAACCGCACCTCCATCGGTCGCTGCCCTTAGTTTTCCGGATGTGGGCTAGGTGACCGGCCCCGGGTTCGGCCAGTGTATGGTCGGCGTTGGGGAGAGGCGTAGCGGTCTGGCGACGGCGATCGGGAAGGTCCTCGGGGGGTCCACTGCGCTCCTGCCAGATAGTCGGCGATGTAACGTGGTCGTTCACCCTGCTGTGGACGCGGCGCGTCGACGGCGAAGCCACGCAGTCCCATCTGTCGATAATGACAGCGGCGGTAGGTGTGGCCGGCTTCTCCGCAGTGGTAGCAGAGTGGACGATGGTCGGGGGCGCGCCAAACGTCGGTCTTCCTCGGCGTGTATCGCTGGTCTGCTGGCGGCCGGTATGACGTCGGTGGCGGCGGCGGTGGTGCCTGGCGGCGGAACTGCTGGTGCGGCGCGGCGTCTTGACGTGGGCGAGGAGGGGGGGCGTTGCGTCGGGCTTCAGCAGCATAGCTCATTGCTTGCAGCTGCGGCGGTGCCGGCTGAGGAACACCCAGTGACTGTTGGATTTCCTCGCGTACAACGTCCGCAATCGACGTCACTTCGGGATGTGCAAAAGGTGCGAGCTTTCGCAGCTCCTTTCGCACGATGGCTCGGATCATTTCGCGCAAGTCGTCGGAGCCGAGGGCATGAACTGCTGCGCTGTCTTGGAATGCGCGGCGATTGTACTGTCGGGTGCGCATCTCGAGCGTCTTCTCGATGGCCGTTGCTTCCGAGACGAATTCTTGAACTGTCGATGAGGGGTTCCCCATCAGCCCGGCGAAGAGCTCCTGTTTGACTCCTCGCATAAGAAAGCGGACCTTCTTGTCCAGGGGCATGGCAGGGTCTGCATGACGGAACAGCCTTGCCATCTCTTCCGTGAAAAGCGCCACGTTTTCGTTCGGCATCTGCACGCGGGTCTCGAGCAGAGGCTCAGCACGCTCTTTCTGGACGACGCTCGTGAATGTCGCGAGGAAACTGGCGCGAAAGGTGTCCCACGTTGTCAGGGTTCGCTCTTGGTTCTCGAACCAGGTACGAGCGGCGTCTTCCAAGGCAAAGTACGCATGTCGTAGCTTGTCTTCACTTGTCCAGCCATTGAAATGGGCGACTTGGTCGTAGGCTTCGAACCAGCTTTCCGGGTCTTCAAATGACGACCCGCGGAAGGTTGGCGGCTCCTTGGGCTGGCGGAGAAGGATCGGCGCAGGCTGTACGGGGTCGGTCATCGTCGCTGCGGTCGACGTTGGGATGTGGGGCTGCCTGGTTTTTTCGAGAAAGAGCCCGTACTCTGGCTGCAGTCCCTTCTGCCTGCGGCTCGTTCGACGATCCGGGCTTTCTTTACCGTCGTCCTCGTCGCGGCTTTGGCTTGGGTCAGCGCTTCGCGGGGCGTCCGGATCATGGAAGAAGCAGCACCTCCACCAGATGTCACGTGGTCGTGACGTCGACGAAGACAGCAGTCGGCGTTTGCAGGATGAAACTGTTTATTTGGCCAAACTTGTGGCCGGAAAATGAGAACTAGAACTACAGCAATACACGCTGTACAATGATAGCGGCGAACAGGGCGTCGTCCGTCGATCAACTGACAAGCGGTCAAGCGCGTTGGCTTTTATACAGGTGCTATGGAACTTTCCAGCAATATCGCTGGTGGCGGCGTTATCTCTCGACAAAGCTAAAACATTCGCGTGCGGCGCGCAATCTTAAAACGATCTACTAAAATCGTGAACCTTCTCGAACACTGCTTCGCGGCCAGCGTTGAGCGTTTATAACCGTCCTTGCTGGTCAAACTCAACACATCAACATAAAAGAAGGAGCGGGCGTGGCAATGTGCTTGAGGCCCATCTGCTTAGATTTGGGTGCATGATAAGAAAAAACCCCAGGTGCTCAAAATATCTGAAGCGCTCCACTACTGCATGCCTAATATTCGTATCATGGTTTTTGGACATAAAACCCCTACATTTTTTTATTAATCAACCCATTTTTGCAACGTTCATTGTGAATCAATCACACTGTTACTGTTTATAAAGACTGCTTCAGTGTAAAACCAGTCGGTATTATATAAATTTTGGCATTTTTTGGGAGGCTAGATGTTTGATTGCCTTCCAAGCCATGTCAAGCAGACAGAAAGAAAGCAGAACGAGCAAGGTTTTCCAGTGCCCTTTGGGAAGTGTTGGCATTTCCCAATACTAAAGCAATCCAGAACCTCTGATCATAATACTCATGCTGATAAGGGCACACAAGGCTTCAAAAAAATACAAAGCTAGCCGGTTAAACTTGTATAATAGGAGCCAAAGTAGTCAATGCATTACATACAACCATACCAGAATTATAAATACACATGTATAAATATATAGTTAAAATATACATATACACATAAAAAAGAAATAGTGCAACACTATTTGCAAACTAAAAAAAATGGCTAGGAAATGGGTGCAGAAGGCTGCACTAAAAATCTAATTTACATAATCATGTTCTAGAAAGACAGAATAAATTTAGCCTGCTACTTTACGTTTTTTCCTGGCAGCAGCACTGTGCCTTGACTTTGTTTCTTGTGTGTTCCTGTTTACAAATGTAATGCGCCAATGTAGCCTTGTGTGGCAGAATATTCTAGGAAATGTCTCAGTGCAACCAGCTGAACAGAAAATAGCTTGCCGTATTGGCATCCTTTCCACCAGATTTTTGCACACATTGGAAAAATGTGCACAATAGTTGATTTCATGTCTGAAGGCTGAATCCAATTCCTTTATGTAAATCAGACATGATTCAGAGGTTGCTGCAATGCAACCGATGAGTTTCTCGGGTACACCACTTTCCTTGAGTAGTGCAAAGAATTGGTGTCGTCCATGAAGAGAGCCACCATCCGCTTCAAGAAGTGTTCTCTCGCATGTGCAGTCACTAGTCCTCAGTTCAAGAAAGCTCTAGCGACATTCTACACAACATTTTCATATACCATGTGAGTGGCATCTTGTGAAGATGCTTGCAGATCGGATGAATCAGAGGCCTGCTGAGTGCTGTGGCTTGTGGTTGGTGTGCGGCTAGGTGACAACAATGCACATGGACTCTCCAAGTTGGTGAGGAAAGCAATTGTTGTCACCTCACAGTTTCCTTGAGAAAGCTTGCCAAACCAAATATGTTTTAGAGCCGCCACGAATTGGTATACATTTGGTCTCTCATTGCAGCCATGTTTTTGACGGATGATTCCAAAAAAGTTTTCAAGGGGATCTTGCTGCAATCAACGTGTGAAAAGATGAGTGAAATAAAAGTCCTCATTTAATTCAGTCCACAGCAACAACAAAGCTTTGATTGTAATCTGCCAACCTTTAACAGTGTGCGGCTGCTTGTCCCGAGGACTAACAAAGTGCCATTGGGTAATCCAACTGATGCATGACTCAAGGGAAGCATGGTGTTCTGACCCATCAGTCATTGCATACCGCAACTTGTCGTCCTGATTTTTTAGGGCCGAACTGTTCAGGCTGTCAAAAAGCTTATCCATTCTTTTTGTGAAATGAGCTGTAAATTTAGCATCAACAGGAAGCTCTTGAATGGCAATGAGAGTGAGGAGTGCCACAGAGACAGATTCACGGAATACTTGTGTGGCATACTTCGCTCTTATTTCAGCAAAGGGCGTCCTGTAGATATGTTGCTCCTTGAGCTCCTTTGCCAATCTTGTTTTTAGATGTTCAGTTGGTGTGTTAGAGGCCTGATCTATGTTGCGAGTATTTTTGTAAAAGGTTCCAATGTACGCCCAGTCAACAACCTCGAAGCCAATCGTCAGCTTGTGTTTTCTCAAATTATTCCGCGTGCATTTTATCACGTGTGGCATGACAAACATGAAGTATAGTTTGCAGTTGTTGACAGTAAAACATGGTTCGTGGAGAGAATGGATCAGCATGCTTGACAGGCTGACATTGTCTGACCCTTGATCACAGATGGCCACTTTTACCAAAAGACCTTTATTTTTCAAGCTGCATAATTACATCTGGTAGCAGCTTGTGCATTGCAAGAGCTGACGTTGCATTAAAGGACACTGCAAAGGCGACTGGCTGCATCCAAATTCTCGATATGCCAGACACAACCATTAGAACGGCTGTATTTGACACACGAGAAGTCCTTGTGTTTCCATCATATGTGTAGCCAACCACTATATCTTTTGATTGATCGTACATTAAATGTCCTTTCAAGGCTATTTCATCGAATAAAAGACAGCATGCTTTGTCTCGCAGAGGCCAATCTTTAATGATTGATTCTATTGCATCCATGGCACCTGGAATGATACCAGGTGTCATTGGGATGTCTGCCAGCCAGCGCCTGAGTGTCCGCACATGTGGCAAGTGAAGCATTTCTCCGAGGAAGCGGATACCTTTGGAGAATTAAAGAACAATTTGAGAGTGAATTGTTTAATCCTTTTTTGGACCAATGTTTTTTTTTATTTTGGAAATATACCAAGCCTGATTTGTGCTTTAGGCAGTTCAAAAAGGTCCTTTGGCAAATCCCGTTCAAGCTTGTTTAAAGCCTCCTGCTACATAACGCGCCTCGCCTCGTGCCTTTTTTTCATCCGACTGAGTGCCTTGCGGTACCTTTCACTTCGTTAGTGAAGTGTTAGCATCTTATTTTTGGTGCGACGTGTGTGCACACAGGTGCGTTTTTTTCACCGACTTTTTGGCGTTTCTTGCTTCTGCTCCGCGCTCCTGCCCTCCTTACAAAATTGGAGGCCGCTCGGACCAGGCTCAGCTGAAAAAAAGAAGACATGAAAGAATGCGAAGGTATAGGCTTTCATCAGTCTTGTAGGGGAAGAAAAAAATCACGGGTAAGCTCAGGGTCCAATCACAGGGCTACTAATATACGGACCACTATGTGCTGCCATGTCATTTTTCATTGGAAGCGATGTGTATTCTGTGACTGAGACAGGAATCATAACTGATTTTTACATTCCAGGCATTTTATCTTTAAAGAATCATCCATGACCAAAATATCACAGAAGGCATTGCAAAAATGAACATTTCATTATATGCTGAACAGAGGCAATGACATTTACAAAGTGGCGTATTTTTAATTATTCATCTCATAAATAGCTATCCGGGCTACATAAGCCACATTTACATGAATGCGCACCCTGTGCATCATATTCCGCTGGCCTATATAGCAGAGCTACACTCATCACAACAAATCGGACAGCACAATTTTCAATGTGGACCTTGCAGGTCCAACTGCACCCACCTTATATTTGAAATATAAATAATTGTGTGAACTAAATCACTGGTTGGAGGCCCTGAACTATATGCATGGTTTTGTCAACATTATAGGTTGTGACAATATTACACACGCTTAGGTGTCCATATCTATCAGGAAAACATCAAGGCTACTGGTCCATACTTCTTTATGCAGACGCAGGATGCGTACTTTCCAATAACTCTCTCTCTCACACTGTTTGCACTTACCATCACTTCGTGAAACCTGTGACGGTGGTGTGAGCCATCTTGTGGGTGTGCATGGCGAAGCGGCTGTTGAAAAAATTAATAAATATGCTATAAAAGGCTTGCAAGCAGGAATTTTAATGACCTCACTTTGCATTGCACATGTGAATACTGAGCAACATACTTGTGGAGCAATTTTCACATGTGCCTGAGAAAAACTACTCAGTGTTTTCATCACTATGGAATGAGCTCAACAGAGAAAGCACTGAGTCTATGCACTGATGTACAAAAAGAAGAGATACCTGTACCACGCAACAAACCTTTCTTGCAGGGAGGTTGGTTTGTTGTGAACTCATAACGAGCTCCACAAACACTAGAGGAGTAATGACGGAAACAGGACAGGGTACAGACTATTTATACTGTGAGATGCCACAAGCCATTTTCGCTGCTCTATCTCCCTGTTTCTTCATTTTGCGTTTGCGCAGCATGCTATCAGTTCATCCATACCATGCAAACAGTGCACTCAGACATTCTTACTGGAAAGCATGCAAAATGCTACTCTATGAGCGCAAGCTAACAACATTTTTCCCCCTAGACTACATTTCCTGCATTTAAGGTTATCATGGCACTGGTAATATAAAAACAGCTGTGGCATTTCTACGTACTGTTCTAATTTCAGAGAACAATCTGCTCGAGTGTGCAGGTGTAGAATACAAAATAGTATCGCTGTTTGTTTTTATTTTTTGCAAGATATTCGTGCAGTATTACAGGGGCACCACCAACCAAATATTCTGTACCCTGTCATTCCAAGCAGAAAGGTGGAACAGGTTCTTGTTCGGTACACCTACCTTCCACACTAGGAGGGCAGTCTCAGCAGCAGGGACGGCAACTCGCTTGCAGTAAACTGGTTGTCTGCAATTAAAGTACTCGAACTTATTCACCCTACGGTGAAAAAACAACTAGTAGAGTAAATACACTTGCAAGCTTTTAAAGGCATGCCACTAAGCATAATAAATATCCTTGTTTTTAATCTCCACTAAATTACAATTAAGATAATTACATATCCCGACAATATTAATATATGAAACACAACTCGATCGAATTCTTGTTTTTCCACTGCTTTTGCGAGTCGGAACGATATTGTAAGCTTATAAGGAATAATGGTGTGTAAACGCTAAGAGGAAAGAGCGCATTGAAAAAAAAAGAATACAGAAAAGTCAAAGGGCGGCGGTGGGGATGGGTCCAGGTTAGAGAGGGAAAAAAAAAGTGGCCCCGCGCGATAAGCGAGGCCTGTTTCATGAACATACAAAACCGAGCTTGGCCATGCCTTCGCCCGTTGGAAGCATCACGAGGGAGTAATGAAGAGATAAGCGAAACTGTTTCCGGGAGCTTCCCGAGAGTGAAAAGGGGCAGGTGGGCATGACGTTTGGTTCAAGGTGCCCCGTCGAGCAGCGCGGCAAGGTGTGCCGAAGGGAAGGAATGAGGACAATTTACGGCGACAAAACTCTGAGCAGGCGGTCGGTATGTAAACAGAGACACAGATGAGGAACGCGGTGATTTTCGCTCGTGCAACACCGCACACATTCAAATCTAGGGGCAGTGTTCCAAGTTAGCTATTGGGGCCTCCGCAATAACTTTGCGAGCGATACTCTCGTCGGCTGCGAACACCACCCATAAACTACACGGACGTGATGTATACGCACGCATTAAAGCGCGTAAAAAAAACAGCTGCAGCGAGCACAACAACTATCCCACTCCGTTAATGTTACTAGCAAGCATAAGTTAAACACGTAACAAAACACTCTGAAGACACGGTTGCATGACACGGTAATCCGGGTTGGTTAGCTTTCATAAGATAGTTGAGGTAACGTCAGGCAGTGAGGCACGCACATATATACTAACTTGAGCAACCATAACTAGCGAACAGCTCCGCTTTTGAGAGGTGACGCCGCGTCGAGCCACAAACTGCAGCCCGCCCACTAATTTTAACTTATAATCGTAACAATGTTTTAAACAGATAGCCGCAGCAACGAATGGCAGCAAGGAAATTCGCTGTTCATTCAGCAGTTTCAAATCATAACGGTCAACGACAGTCAATCAAAACTTTGTGAACATCTTGGGAAATATATTGTTACGGTGAGAGATGTTTATTTTACAAGGCGGGATGATGGATGGTCGCGGAAGGCTTAGCCTAGAATCCAACTCCACTTCTTCCTTCTTCTCTTTCACCCTTCGTCGAAAGTCCAGTATCAGTTCCCCCGTTGCAGACGATGCCCACCGGGCGAGTCAATCAGTGTCGCGCGTGATATGTCTTCAAACGGGCGACATGCACGACGTCAGTTCTTCTGGAGCGACGGCCGGTTGATGTGAGCCGTGAGACGACGTACGTAACGTCGCTAAGGCGCGACAAAACGACGAAGGGACCTGTGTAGCGGGCCAGAAACTTTTGATACAAGCCACGCTTGCGGTATGGAGTCCACAGCCACACCATATCTCCTTCACTGTACGATACATGTCGATGTCGCTTATCGTAGCGGGCCTTCGAACGGTCTTGGGATGCGAAAGTCCGGAGACGTGCGATGCGCCTTGCTTCCTCTGCGTGACAGAGGGTCTCTGCAAGAGGTGGCGTTTCCTGATCCGAAAACGGGAGAATGGTGTCAAGAGTAGTGCGTGGCGGGCGGATGTAGAGGAGGTAAAACGGGCTAAAGCCGGTTGTCTCATGCAGTGCAGTGTTGTAAGCGTAAGTCATAAAAGGTAAAATAGCGTCCCAGTTTTTGTGCTTGGAGTCAACGTACATAGCAAGCATGTTAACGAGCGTCCTGTTGACGCGCTCAGTCAGTCCGTTGGTCTGAGGATGGTACGAAGTGGCGTGACGAAACTGGGAAGCAGACCGGCGGAGGAGCTCTTCTACGACATCGGCGACGAACTGACGGCCACGGTCACTGATAATCGCGCGAGGCGACCCATGCCGGAGGATTATGTAGCGTAGCATGAAGTCCGAAACGTGATCGGCCGTTGCGGCAGAGATGGCTGCGGTTTCAGCATAACGCGTGAGGTGGTCAACACAGATTATAATCCAGCGGTTCCCAGAGATCGATCGCGGAAAAGGGCCCATCAAGTCAATACCGACGACCTCAAAGGGGAAACACGGAGGCGGTATGGGATGGAGAAGTCCCGGCGGCGCACTAGTTGGACGTTTGTATCGTTGGCAATGCTCACAACTCGCGACGTATTTAGCTGTATCTTGACGCATGCGTGGCCAGTAAAAACGTTCCAGTGTGCGGCGATAGGTCCTGGCAAATCCCATATGTCCGGATGTTGGGTCGTCGTGCATAGCTTGCAGCACGTTGGGTCGCAAAGCCTTTGGGACAACCAAAAGTAGGCGGGCCCCCTGTGCAGCAAAATTTCGCTTGTAAAGAATGTCATCCCGTATAACGAAAGGGGACTGATGCGGCTTATTGGTGGCAGATGAGAGAAAAGGAGCCAGACTATGGTCTTTGCGTTGTTCAGCATGGAAGGTGGCCAAATTTGGAAACGGCGAATCAAGAGCTGCCAGACAGTCGTCTAAATTGTCGGCGTCACATTCAGTCGTGGGAAGGGGAAGTCGCGACAGGCAGTCAGCGTCCGCGTGACGGCGGCCACTCTTGAAGCACACATCAAAGTCATATTCTTGCAAACGTAAGGCCCAACGTGCAAGACGGCCGGAAGGATCACGGAGACCAGTGAGCCAACAGAGTGAGTGGTGGTCTGTGACGATAGCGAACCGGCGGCCATAGATGTACGGGCGAAACTTGTGCACGGCAAAGACGACCGCCAGGCATTCTTGCTCTGTAACGGTGTAATTGCGCTCAGCTTTACTCAAACAACGGCTTGCGTAGGCAATGACATGTTCGACAGCTCCGTGACGCTGAATTAAGACTGCGCCGATACCAATTCCACTGGCGTCACTGTGCACCTCAGTTGGGGCTGATGCGTCAAAATGGCGAAGTATAGGCCCGGAAGTGAGTAGAAACTTCAGCTGAGAAAACGATGACTCGCATTCTTTCGTCCACTGGTAAGGCACGGCTTTGTTGAGCAGATGAGTAAGGGGTTGAGCGACATCAGCGAAGTTAGGAACAAAACGCCGGAAATATGAACACAGGCCCAAGAAGCTTCGAAGTTCTCGTAGCGAGCGTGGTTGAGGGAAGCTGCTGACTGCGGTGACTTTATGGGGATCAGGTCGAACGCCGTGCTTGTCTACGAGATGTCCAAGAACTATAGTCTCACGATCACCAAAATGGCATTTCTTTGAATTCAAGGTAAGTGCTGCTTTCTCAAGACACGTGAGAACAACGTCAAGTCGACGATTGTGCTCCTCAAACGTGCGGCCAAAAATTATGACATCATCAAGATAACAAAGACATATTTCCCATTTTAAGCCACGAAGAACTGTGTCCATAAAGCGCTCAAATGTGGCAGGAGCATTACATAAACCAAATGGCATGACATTAAACTCAAATAGACCGTCTGGAGTTGTAAATGCTGTTTTTTCCTTGTCGGCAGAGTGCATGGGAATTTGCCAATATCCAGATCTCAGGTCTACAGAAGAAAAATACGAAGCA